>NC_056726.1:1113801143-1113806143 GCF_019279795.1 Protopterus annectens
GTTGCTATAAGTTTAAGAGATTTTTTGAGTAGACAGCTTGTTTTTTTTTATTATTATTTTTTTAATTTTAAGTTTTAAGTTTAAGTTTAATAACAGTTAATACTAGCACTAGGTTTATATTGTTTCAAATCTGGGGAATGTTTTGGTATAGTTATTCCACTGAGAACACCTGGTGGAAAGTTCTTACAGTGTTTGGTTTATTAAAATTGTTACAAAAGGAGATACTGTCAGCCCAACTACCTGGAATTTTGTAAATAATTATATGTCATTTGTGAATATCAACATGATTCTTATTAGATATTTGTGTTACAAATGTATTAGAACTGCATGTCAGGTGTATATCAGCCTGCTGGTACAGAAGTGCGTATTGAAAAGATATTTTATAAAGTACTGAGCTTTTGGTGAGGTAACAAGCCAGTAGGACTTTGCCTGAGGACATGAGAATATGGTTAGCAGATAGAGGATGTAGCACATCAGATGAATTGGTGAAAAATAGAGACCTATACCTAGCAACCAGGGCATCACTGCACAGGAAAGAGATACCCAGTGCTGCTCATGGGTCGAAGGGAACCCATGGTGGGCAGCCTGAACTACCCCAACAGAGTCCGCCAGTAGCAGGGGAACCCACTAGTTCAGGTACATGGCCAGGACCAAGGCTTAAATGTTTTAAATGCAACCAGTGGGGCCATGTAGCATATAGATGTCCATGGAGGCAAGGTGGGGAAAAAAGTTGGGAGAGCAAGTAAGTGGGAATAATAGAATGCCAGCAGTAAGTTGTCTGGAGATAACTAGGGTACTAAACTACCACAAGAGGTTATATCCTATCTTAGTAGATGGGAAACAGGCCACTGCTAAGAGAGACACAGCCTCTGACCTACCCATTGTGAAGCCTGCAGTGATTAAAGATGAGCACTACTTGCTTGGGCAGTCTACTCTAGTCAGAGGTTTAGGAGGGACCCCATTCCAAATATCTTTGACTAGGGTTCACCTTGACTGGCAGGGTGGAAAAGGAAGCAAGAAAGTAGGTGTGTTTCAGGATATCCCTGCAGATGTCCTGATAGGGAATGATTTTGATAATACAGTACCTTGTGTGCGTGCAGTTACATGCAGTTAGGCTTGGAGATAAGTATGTGGGTCTGGTAGCCTAGGGGGACCCAGAAAGACTGCAGACTTGAAGCCAGGACTGGTGTGGTGGTTACTTCAGAGCAGGAGATACCCTGTAGCAGTGAGACTGAAGGTGAGCCACAGCTACTTGTGGGTACTGATGTTACCTTGGACAGAGTGACTGCAAGGGCAGAGGTGAGTAGTAGTTCCCAGGCTGACAGTTAGGCACCATTTGTCAGAAAATACCAAACTTCCTATGGAAGGGGAACTGAGAAGGGTTATGAACAGAGTTTTGAGGCAGGCTAAGCTCTCAGACCCTACATTACAAGGTCTGAGGGGGGTAACTAGTGAGGCACCTGATCCTCAAGGGAAGGGGGATCTGTATACTGGGACAAAGGGTTACTGTACAGAGAGTGAACCCCTGAGGGATAGCTGGAGGGTGAGAGAATACAGCAGTTGGTAGTGTCCAGAGCTTACCATCTGGTACTTCTAGCCATAGACCATGACATTTTCTTTGCAGATCATATGGGCATAAAGCATATCAAGAGGCCCGTTATGCAGAACTTTTATTGGCCTGGGATTTCCAGGAATGTAACAGGGTACTGCAGAACATGTGAGCAGTGCCAAAAAGTAGGCAAGGCAGGAGACAAGGTCAAGACTCCTTTGCTGCCTTTGCCTGTTGTTGAGGAGCCATTTTAGAGGGCAGCTATGGATATTTTGGGGCCTCTGAACACCCCAATTTTCAAAGGTAGAAATTATATCCTACTGGTAGTAGATTATGCTACCAGATACCCTGAAACAGTGTCCCTGTCCTCCATTGAGGCAGAAAATGTGGCATATGTTAGAGATTCTCAGCAGGGTAGGTTTCCAAAAAGAAATACTGACTGACAGAGGTGCCAATTTCATGCCAGACCTGCTGTCTTGTCTGTGGAAGCACTGTGGGGTGAAGCACCTAATGACCACCCCTACCATCTTTAGACTAATGGTCTGGTGGAGAGGTTAAACTCTACACTAAAGGCCATGCTATGGGCATTTGCTGGCCAGTTTAAGTGGGAGTCAGACAGATATTTGCCTCATCTGTTTGCTTACAGAGTGGTGCCCCAGGAATCCACAGGTTATTCCCATGGGTTGAGGGGACCTTTAGATTTGATTTGTGATGAGTGGGAGGGTGAGTGTGAATCCCACAAAGGGTCTGTTGCAGCATATGTCCTAAATCTTAGGCCAAGGCTCAGGGATCTCATGGGCTTGGCCCAGGAGAACTTGGCAGAAGCTCAACAGCAGAAAAAGGTCTGGTATGACAGGAATGATCGATCTAGAGAGTATGCTGTGAGGCAGCAAGTTATGTTTCTCATTCGTGTCAGACAACAATCTGCAGGCAGCCTTGGAGGGACCATTCAAGGTGGTCAGGAAGGTGATGTTAGCTACATGGTAGAACTGCTAGGCAGGAGGCAGGGGCTCAAACTGTAACATGTTAACATGATTAAACATTACCATGATATAGAGGACCTTGCACTGGATGGCAGGAGGAGTCTGAGGGGATCTGGTGACTGATCTCCTCAGTCAGGCCTGGACTGACACCTCAATGGAAGGGGTAGCAATGTCCAGCAGCTATCCCGTTACCCAGGTTTGAGAAATCTGAGCAATGTTACAGGAGTTTGGGTGCATGTTCACTGGGAAACCAGGGTGCACCCACATGGTGCAGCACCATGCGGATATAGGATCCCAAAGGCCTATTAAGCAGGCCCCTTATACTGGTACCCCAGAGGATCAAACAGACTCTGAGAGAGAAGATGCAGGAAATGTTGGAACTAGGGGTAATTTAGGAGTCCACAATTCACTGTGCCTCCCCAGTGGTGCTGCTACCAAAGAAGAATGGTAGCACCAATTTCTGTGTGGACTACAGGAAATTAAATAGTCACACAGAGTTATATGCTTACCCATACCTAGGACAGATGAAGCCATAGAGCAGCTGGGTGGGTATAAGTATATTACCACTAATGATCTTACCAAGGGCTACTGGCAGGTGCCCTTGAGTCCCATTGCTAGAGAAAGGTCAACCTTTGTGACTCCTTTCAGCTTGTATGAGTTCATGAAGATGCCTTTTGTAATGAAAAATGCCCCAGCAACATTCCAGAGACTGGTAGATTGTATCCTAGCAGCAGCAGGAGATTTTGCCCTTGCTTACCTGGATGATATTGCCATCTACAGCCACTCTAGGCAAGAGCACCTTCAGCATGTCAGGGAGGTGCTGATCAGACTACAAAGGGCAGGATCGACCAATAAGCCCAGTTAATGTCAGGTGAGTATGGCAGAGGTCTCCTACCTGGAACATAAAGTGGGGAGTGGTAAGATTAAGCCAGAACCTGCCAATGTGGAAGCAATTCAAACATGGCCTGCCCCTGTTACCAAAAAGTGGGTGAGGACATTTTTAGGACAGCAGGGTACTACAGAAAGTTTGTCCTCAATTATAGTAGCATAGCTGCTCCCCTCACAGACCTGACAAGGAAAAACAGGCCAGATAAGGTAGTGTGGACCCAAGCATGTGAGCAGGCATTCCAGAAGCTTAAAGGAGCTTTGGGAGGGTTCCCTGTGTTAGCAGTGTCTAGCCATTGTATGGGCACTGCAGAAACTTCAGCTTTATCTGTATGGAAGGAAATTCACTGTAGTTACAGACCACAATCCCTTAACATGGCTACAGCGAACCAGCCAGCAAAATGCAAAGCTACTAAGGTGGAGCCTAGGGTTGTAGGCATATGATATGACAGTGCAGCATCACAGTGGGATTAGCAAAGCCAACGCAGTTGGGGTCTCAAGACAGGGAATGAAGTAAAGTATTCCCAGATAGGCTCTTCCCTCTCAAGCAATGATTTTCAAGGGTCACTTGACAAACTTGTTTGAGTCTTCGAGGGGGGAAAAAATGTCACCAAAGGAGATACTATCAGCCCAGCTATCTGAAATTTTGTAAATAATTATGTCATTTGTGAGTATCAACATGATTCATATAAGATACTTGTGTTACAAATGCATTAGAAGTGTATGTTAAGTATATATTAAACTGCTGGTACAGAAGTGTGTGTTGAAAACATATTTTATAAAGTAGTGAACTTAAAAATGTAACCACAGCATGTCCTACAGAAAAAAGAACAGAAATATACATGCACTATTGCAACTATTTAAATCTATATTTTAACAGTGGAGACTGGAATACAAGAGATTAATTTCTGAAAAAAAAATAGCTTAGATTAAATTACTTTATGGCAGCAAGGAGACACAATGTCTAAAACTAGAGGTTTTCTGTATTGTCATCATTAATTCTATACTAAAGGGGTGACATGAATGGTTAAGGAGAGGTGAATTTAATCCAAAAGACAAAAGGTTAATATTGGCATCCCCAAGATAAGGGACTATGTACACATTGGTTTACAAAGTCCATTGAACATTGTGGGAGAAACATAAATGTAGGTTTTGTAAAACAGAATTGTAAACAGTCTCACATCTTGTTGCTGGTTGTGATATACTAATGACAGAAGGACTGTATACTGAAAGGCATAATAATGTGGCAAGACTGCTGCATTGGGGATTGTGTAAACATTATTGAAGTAGCTGAGAAGCATTGGAAACATGAGCCATAAAGCATTATAGAAAATTAAGTTTATATTACATGGGATCACCAATTAACAACAGTTGAAAAAATAGATATGACAGAACCAGATATGGTAGTCCGTGAAAAGAAGACAAAAGTAGCTTTGATCATTGAAATTGCTCCACTCAGTGATTGCATTGTCTTACATTAAGAGAGACACAAAGTCATAAAATACCTGGAGTTACAGGCAGAAACAAGAGTGGAACATGGATAGCCACAGTTCCAACTGTAGTAGGAGCAATGTCTGTCTAAA
>NC_056726.1:1113811143-1113893643 GCF_019279795.1 Protopterus annectens
AGCCAATCTGGTAGTCCCTTGCCATAAATAAACTGTACAACAGAAGGAAGAAACTGTTGCAAAAGAGAGTAAAATCCCATGAGTGCAGATGCTCCCTGGTCAGCCTCAGTAAGAAGCTGAGATCCCTTATAAGATCCTCCAAAGCTAGCTACGAAAACAAAATTGCCACTAAATCCAAGTACAACCACAAAGCATTCTATAGCTATGTCAAGAATCTAGATGGCAACACCCAGATCTGCTCTGAGTTACAGCACAACGGCATGAAAATTACAGAACCAACTGATATTGCCAACATCTTGGCAGATAGGTTCAGTGCCAACTTTACCCCCCTCTCACCCCCTAAAGGGCCCATATCTATACAGGAAGAATGCAGAGTCCCTGTAATCACAACTATGCAGGTAAAAGCTGCACTCTCTAAAGCCAAAAACACAGCATCCATGGGACTGGACAACATCCCAGGCTGCATTTTACATGAACTTCAGAACAAACTGGCTCCCCACTTAAGCACCATGTTCAATAATAGCCTCACATCAGGCTTTGTGCCCACTGAATGGTGCACAGCATCAGTTATCCCACTCAACAAAGGGGGAGCCACCACTGATCCTGGGAACTATCGACCTATTAGCTTGACGAGCCTGGTCTGCAAGGCCATGGAACGTATCATCATGGAAATCATAAACAAAGACATTGGTACTCTCCAAACTCTGGATCCCACCCAGTTCAGGTTTGTGAAAGGCAGATCATGCCTCCTGAACCTGATCGATTTCTTTGAGGCAGTCACCAAAGCCAAGGATGTGGGTAAGGTGGTTCACGCAGCCTATCTTGACCTCACCAAGGCTTTCGACACCATCCCCCCATTCTGGAATTATAGCTAAACTCACTAAACTAGGTATAAATCCCTACATCACAAGATGGGTTGCCAAATAGCTCACTGACAGAACCCACACTGTAAAAGTTGCAGACTCCAAATCTTACCTCAAAGCAGTGACAAGTGGAGTACCACAGGGTTCCGTCCTGGGACCTTTCCTGTTTGGTATCTACTTCTCTGAAGTACAGGCTAACACAGAAGGCCTCTGGCTAAAGAAGTTCGCAGATGACTGCAAACTAGGAGCCATAGTCAAGTCCCCAAATGATGTGGACATCCTACAGAAGGGCCTCACTGAGACAGACACCTGGTGTCAGAGTCATGGCCTCAAGCTCAATGCCAAAAAGTGCAGTGTCATCACCTTTGGTAAAAACTCTGTACCCATGAGCTACCACTTAGGCAGCAATCTACTTAACACCGAATGCGTGATAAGAGACCTTAGGACCCAGGTGGACAGTAGTCTCTCTTTTGATAGTCACATCGCCACAGTAGTCAGGAAGTCCTTCTACGTGGCACACCTCATCATAAAAGGGTTCTCATCCAGGAAAAAAGAGGTCATTGTTCCCCTCTACTCGTCACTCCCATTATAGAGTACAACGCCCCTTTTGGAATGTACCTCACTAGATATCTACAGCAGCTGGAAAGGCTACAGAAGTACCTCACAAAGAGGATTACTGGCCTCAAACAAATGCCCTGCACTGACCGCCTCAAAAAACTGCAGCTTTACTCCATCGCATATCGCCTACTCCGAGATGATCTCTGCCTAACATATAAAGCTATGTCAAACCTAGAGCTGTTGGACATGCTACACCTAACGAAATCTCAATTCCGCCGAGCTACACGCTCTAGGGACCTAAAACTTGTCACCACAATAAACAGGACACACTGGAGGGATAGATTCCTGTCCCAGAGACTTCCTATACTCTGGAACAAGCTACCCACCTATGTCAAGCAAAGTTCTTCATTAGCACTCTTCAAGAAAAATCTTGATGAGTGGATGGGAAAATAGGAAATACATCCCGGTGATCACTTCTGTGTCTCTGCTGGACAGTGGCACAGGAAAATAACTTTCTTGGGTGGCGTAAGCTATGGAACTTTGCTGGCTAGGCTTACATATTCCCTTGGGCCGATAGCCTAGTACCTACCTATGAACCTATGGATGTGTTATTTCTAACCTGATTAGAATTTTATTTGTAAATATACTTAAATGTGATGGAAATTATCCATTTTCTTTTATTGCCTAACTTTTGCTCTAATTATAGTAATGTGTGTTTTGTTTTAATTCCACTGCAACTTATTTGGACCTTTCTTACAAGGAGCTTTTCTACCTAAGCCTCCCGCTCTGCTGAAAAGGATTTATCTAGTCACACTATTCCATCAACAAATTTAAATACATAAGCAAATAGATATGCAAACAAATAAATACTAGTTCTCATTTATAGTATAAGTGTTTCATTTTAGCTTGTTGCCTATGTCAGTTGCTTTATTGCAATATGCAGGATTCACAAAGGTTACTGAAATGCAATAGCCTTAACTTAGAAGGTCTCTGCATTGCAGTATGCTTTTCTAATTCAGAGGCTGCTCTTCCATTATGTTTTTTCCCTGGCAGTGGCCATTGGGTGAAGAACAGTTCTGGTAGGAAAGTCATATGCTGCCGTCCAGGAAAACAGATAATACTAGTTGCCATGTACTGCCCTCAGAAATCATGGCAGCTGTGGGTTAATGGCAGAATAGCTCCCTATTTTTAAATTTCTCTTGGTTCTTACCATAAGTATAACAGAGCTGTGGAACTATATGTACATTTGTGTGTATTTGAGTGGAAGTATGTGTATTTGTGAGGACATAATGTGGCTAAATGTGCATGTGTGTGTGTATGTGTGTGTGTGTGTGTGTGCATAACACACATAAATTGTACCTTCTTTCTAAATGTTCTCAGTATACTTCAGTCATTACCTACATATACCAGTTCTCCAAATCTGTACTTCTGATTTGTTTACTGTTACTGTCTCGTAAGTGTCTGAGACTAACTGCCTTAATTGCTCATTCAAACCCACACAGTACCAACCAGTGCTTTTCCTTAACCTGTCTCTTGAAAGATTGTACATTTTTATTTTGTAATCTACGGATTTATAATTCTAGTTATTGTAGTACTTTAATTTTTTTCTATAATTATTATTATTATCATTTTGTGCATAATTGTTGAGCTTTTCTCCTCGGGTCTCCATTGAAAAAAGGCAACAGGTCAGTCTGACTATACTGGTCAACAAATGTCAAATATATATATATATATATATATATATATATATATATATATATGTGTGTGTGTGTGTGTGTGTGTGTGTGTGTGTATTTATTGATATACACGTGTGTGTGCATGTTAATCTGTGTATATTTATCTGGGTGGTTTCACTGAAGGAGACAATCTGAGACCTAACTATGAATGAGCCAGCATACTGGAGCTTGAGTGAAGTCTTGTGCGTAAGTGCTTACATGAGTGTTATGTGGCTTGTTTGTGTCTGCATGGATGTGCATGTTTATGTGTGGGGGGTATCTGTGTTTCGTTTATGTTAGTTATATGCATGTGTGTGCATGCTTAGTGGTCCTTATGCTTTCACAATGAATGCACTAATAGGAAAAAATGCTAGCACAGTCAGGTCTGAGAGCACAGTGCTTGATTCAGAGACATGGTAAGGATCAGCTAATGAGATATTTCTTTGTGTGTCTTTACCAAATCAGAGATTCTCTCTCTGTTGTGCCAATTGCTAAACTCATGCTGGACATTTAATGGGGGAGAAGAATGTTATTTGAAACACAGGGATAATGTTTGTAGTTTTCAAAGATTTTGTGCATAAATACATTGATTGCAAATCAACCTACTTATAACCCCCCCCCCCCCCCCCAATCATTAGACTTCTAAAGAAAGATACTTTCTTTTTCTGGCATGGAAGCTTTCATTTAAATATCTAACTTTTATCTCCATTCTTTCCTCCAATATTCCATCACTACCGGGACTTCAAAACAACCTACACCATAACTGGGAAACTAATTTTATCAAGCCATTAACACTTAGCCTCACATTATGATTTCCTGATCTAGATTTAAATAAACTCTATATCAAGTTAGCCATGTGCAAGTGCTATTGCTGATGAAAGGTCACTTAAGTCAGTTTTAATTAGTCTACACTCTAGTCTACTACTGGCAGTACACTAAACACTGAAAGTGTAATGAGAGACTTAGGGACACAGGTGGACAGTGGTCTCACCTTCAATAACCACATCACCACAACAGTCAGGAAATCCTTCTATGTGGCACACCTCATCACTAAGGGCTTTTCATCCAGAAAAAGAAGGTCATTGTCCCACTGTACTCATCCCTCATTAGACCCATTATAGAATACAACACCCCATTTGGTATGTACCTCTCAAGACATCTGCAACAACTGGAAAGGCCACAGAAATACCTCACTAAAAGAATCACAGGCCTAAAGCAGATGCCCTATGCTGACTGCCTTAAAAAACTCCAGCTATACTCTGTCGTGTATCGTCTACTCCGAGGCGATCTCTGCTTAACATACAAGGCCATGTCAAACCCAGAGCTGTTGGACATGCTACACTTAATGAAATCCCAATCTCTCAGAGCCACACACTCCAGGGATCTAAACCTTGTCATCACAATAAACAAAACATGCTGGAAGAATAGGTTCCTGACCCAGAGACTCCCCAGACTCTAGAATAGACTGCCCATACATGTCAAGAAGAGCACCTCTTTGGCCCTCTTCAAAAGGAACCTTGATGATTGGATGGGAGAAAGGAAATTCATCCCAGGGATCACGTCAGTTGCCCTGCTAGACAGGGGTCCAGGGAAGTAAATCGTGTGGGAAGAAATAGCCAGGTAATTGTTATGGCTAGGCTTGTATAGGCCCTAGGGCCAATAGCCTAGTACCAACCTATGAACCTATGAACCTAAAGGGTATCACCCAACCATCTTAATCTTCCTTAATATAGCAAAGGAAATGATTCTGATTTTCACTTTCCACAATATCCTCCATATGTTCTGCTAAATTTATTACACTCACAAACCCCTCCGATCTTTCCAATAGCCAACCACAGCACTAACCCAACACTACCTCCTCCATTTTCCCACTACTATCACACCTCCTCAACTAACATGTGCAAGCATACCTTACCTATGCTCACTGCATGCACTCTCCTTGCATATCTTACATCCTACCAATGCTCCATCTTTCCCCAACTCAACCACTACCACTGTACTACTACTCACACCACCACTCATGTCTCACCCTCACTCAGCTCCCCTTCCACCAACTCAAGAACCATCCCTATGCACACCCCGCATATTCTACCAACTATATTATTCAAACATAAAGCATCCCTACAACTTAACATAGTAACCCTCCCACCATACCTATTACCCACAGAGCACAATCATAAAGTTTCCTTGATAAACAAACACATTCTAAAACTGAGAAAACTAATAACCTCATGCATATCAAAACTAGCCCTAAGTGGAGACATCTACCCCAACCCCAGCCCTACCATCTCCAACCCCAATCTTCATAATCAAACTAGAAACCACAACTTCTCCCATATCACAGCCAATAGAAAGCCAAGTGACTTCCCTCTACTAAGCCTAAATATTAAAAGTATATCCAACAAAGTCCATGAACTCCATGCCACCATAGACTTGTACTCTCCAGATATAGTCATCCTGACAGAAACCTGGCTAAAACCTCACATTACCAGTGAGCAAATACTCCCTACCGGTTATGGCATACTAAGAGCAGACCGGCTAAACAAGAAAGGAGGCGGTGTAGCTATAATATTTAAACAGCATCTAAACATCCAGATCTTAAAATCATCAGCTCCACAAATAGGCAATGAAGAAATAATATATACCAACCTCAAAATAAACCAAATAAAAACCCCATCAACATAATTGGATGCTACTTCTAACCTTGCCAAATCATCCCTCCACTAGAAAACCTTCTCAGCTGGTCTACCCACCATCCCCCCCCAAGAAACTATCATTTTAGGTGATTTCAATATTGACTGGCAATCCATCTTGTTCTGGCAACAATCCAACCTATCATATAAACCTTCATGGCTTCACCCAACTAGTCCAGTCGCCAACCAGGATAAATAAAAACTCCAGCAAGCACACTACCCTGGATTGGATACTAGTGAGTAACCCAGTCATATATAACAGGCTGCTTATCAGATAGCCTCAGTGATCACTCCCAAACATTCCTACTCAAAAAATATCTATACCAAGCTAAACCTGTCGTCTACCATCAAATACGTAAAAAACTAAACTTTAACCTACTCACATTCATCTCATCCCTCAAAGAATGTAACTGGCATCCCCTAAAGTACCTCAGCCTTGATGACGCAGTTGAATTTTTTAATACCACCTTCCTGAGCATCATTAATTATCATGTCGCCATAAGAACTTTCCAGAACGAAAGCACAACCCTCCCCATGGCTATAGAAAACCACTAAGTCAGAAATGAAAAACAGAGATAAAGCCTGGGAGCACTGGTGCAAAACCAAAACCCCCTCAACTAGACAGAAATTCCTAGAACTAAGCAATAGAGTTAAAAAGCTAATAAAACAGAACAAATTCCAATACTACCAGTCTGCCCTAGACTCCTCCCAACACAACCCCAAACAATTCTGGTCCTCCATAAACTCTATCCTCCACCCAGGTAAAGTCAGTACCCCTCCTCCTAACATCCCTCACTCCTCCAAAAATATTGCTACCTCATTCAACACACACTTCACACAAACCATACTATCACTAGCTAAACAACACAACCCCCCTCCCCTCCAACCCACACCTTCAACTAGTAATCTCCCCACTGCCTTCTCTTTTTCTACTGTACCTACCTCCAACTTAAAAAAACTCTTAACTAAACTTAAGTCCACCAAATTAGCAGCAGACAACCTCCCAAGTAAATACCTACAAATCGCAGCTGATGCTCTGGCCTACCCAGTATCCATCTTGATTAACCGATTTCTGTCAGAAAGTTACGTTCCCACACTGTGGAAAGTATCACATATAATTCCCCTCCAAAGAACTAACCAATTACCGCCCCATAGCTATTCTCTCTCCACTCTCCAAAATACTAAAGAGATGCATACATTCTCAGGTCTCAGACTACCTCCTTACTAACAACCTCCTTTCCAGTATTCAGCATGGTTTCCGACCAAACCATTGCACCAGTACTGCCTTAGTCTCCTTTACTAACACTATCCTTCAGCATAAAAACTATGGCTATTCTCTCCTCTGCTACTTTCCTAGACCTATCTAAAGAATTTGACATGGCCCCACACAAACAACTCATCTCTGTCCTCAATAACTTATCCTTCTCTCAATCAGTCACCAACTGGTTTCAGAGTTACCTGTCTGACCGCCAACAATTTGTTGTATGGCAGAATGACATATCTCCCCAACTACTTGTCTCCATAGGGGTTCCCCAAGGATCCATCCTTGGACGTCTACTCTTCTCTGTTTTCACCAATAATCTAGCCTCTGCCACCAAACATGGCACACTCATACAATACGCAGATGACTCAACCATCATCTGTTCAGCCCAGTCCCTACCAAAACTGCAAAAAGTCACATAGGAAGCATTTTTCTCTGTTGAAACTTGGTTATCCAATGCCTAATTAATACTCAACCCAAACAAAACTAAATTACTCATCTTCCAACCCACCAAACATACTCAAAACAAGTCTCACTTTAACATCACAACAAAAGACAACACAATATATACCCAACTGAACACACCAAATTGCTAGGAGTGGAAATAGACAATAAACTAAAATTTGACATTCACATATCCATGACCATAAAAAAAGACCACAAAAAACTAGGAGCGTTATACACAAATAAGCAACTTCTCACCAAAGCAGCAATGATTTCAATAGAAAATTCCCACATTATCTCCACACTACTTTATGCCTCTCCAATTTATACCAACCTAAGGCAATGCGATCTAAACAAGCTAGAGACCTGCTACAACAAAATCGCCAAATTCGCCACAGGGGCATCCTACCATAGTCACCACTGTCTCTCACTTGCTGAACTGGGCTGGCTTGAACTCCCTCACCTCCTTCAATGGTATCAACTATCACTCGCCCACAAACTAGTAAACTATCCACTAAATGTCCCATTCCTCCAGAATCTACTCCAACACTATCACACTATCAGACCACTAAGATCCAGCAACAAAAATCACTTGGAGATCACTAAAGCCAATAACTCTGCTGGTGAAGCACTATTCTCTTGTGCCATAGCCAAATTATGGAACTCCCTCCCACCCACAACTACCTCCATACCATCATGCACCCACTTCAAAACTTTACTAAAAGCGCACCTAAAAACATGCTGGCTATGCCCTTGCAACTTACACTCTAATATCACCCACCCAATCCAACCACTACCTTTCTTTCCACCCCACTAACTACTTTGATTATAGCAAGCCCAGATGCTCATAAGCCTAGTACTTATTATACAGCAGGAACTTCTTATTGTAACATTTGTTAATGTCTGTTTTGTACATCGCAGATAAAGATTCTAGTTGTCTACTGATGTACTATGTTCTTCATCTGTAAATATGTTTGTAATTAATTGCTGTGTTAAATTGTTAATTGCTATGTAATCAAATGTAGCTACTGTCTGTTTATTTTAACTGTGGAGCTTTTCTCCCCAGGCGTCTGCTGAAAATGGACCTATGTCCAGTCGGACACTCCCGGTCAACAAATGTAAATAAATAAATAAATAAGATAAATAAATAAAAATCACTGATGTTTATAGATTCAATCTCTTTTTATAAACTGTTCATGCAGATATCAACAGATAGAGGCAGTCTACACAGATGTGTATGTTTGTTAAATGCAAGGATGCCAGAATTATGATTCATGGCACCATCTGAATTTGTGTTTGGGATCAACCAAATTAATATGCATTCTCTAGGATTCTGTTAAAATCTGAAGAATACACACTTTGGGGCATATCTCTAAACCTCTAAGTGCAACAAATTTGGACAGAGCCCAAAATAAAGGGGGGAATAAAGACAGAAAAATAAAGGCAGATTTTAAATATCGGACTTATAAACTTAGAAAGTTGCTAGAATAAGAGATCTGTGTTAGCATTTAGAAGGATGGGAATGCTGAAACTTGAATGTATGTTATTATTTAGTGACTTCAATCCTCAGTGATTTGCCAAAAAAAAAACACAAATTTTATGAGGAGCAGTTCCAAAATATGAGACAAAAATTTGGAAATTCTGAGAAAATCTAGACAGTTGATAGCTATGCTTTGGGGTTATACAAGGCTTTGAATTTGTATTTTTAAGCCACCAATGAATCCTCTTTCTGTGAACTAAGACAGCCTAGAGTGCTTCATAAGTGGGTGGGATAACAATGACCATAACAAGCTGTCCATATAAAATCTGCATTTTGTTTTTCCTTTATAATCTGCAAAGTTGATGATGTTGGTGAGACGCGGCTGTTCTTATTTATAGAATGCATCAGAATAGCTTGGCTGGTTATGATAAACAAGCATGATCCAATATATATTGGCCCCTGTTGCTCAGCCCAATTGAAGACTCACAAACGGCGGTTCTAAACCATGCTGCAAGTAAAAACAGTGAAGTAGAAGGAAGGCAGAAAACATCTGATACAACTCTGCTTCATTTCTGATAGAGCTGTTGTCTCTGAGATACACAAAATCTAGTGCAGGATCCTGAAAGCGTTTTGTTCATGCAGGTTCTTTGGAAAGTAACCCTTCATGTGTGATGTACTCTGCCAAATAAGTGCTGAGCTTATTATTGCAGTACTCCTTAAAGTTACAAAAAGTAGGGCTCTGTAGTAAAACTATTCAGCTCAGTACTGTTTTTGTGATCATCAGATTCCATCCTCTCCAATGTTAATAATAGTTCAGTGTTACTTCAGTAACTGGCAGTGTTGTATTTTGGAAGAATGACACAAATAACTTGTTAACTACTAGAATAGCTGCAGAATAAAGCAGGTGATTCTCTAAATACAAACTTTGTCAGCCATACGGGGAGGTGGGAAGATTTTTATTTACCCCTGTTGACCAGGCTAATCTCACTATGTCATTGTCCACTTTTCAGGGGAGATCTATAGTGGTTTTCATAATGATTAGGAAAAATTTGGCAAAGACATTAGGGAAATTCTACTATTCTTTTCCAGTAAGGGGAGGAGTCAGACATGCAAGAGAAGAAAGTCATGGCAGACGTTGTGGCAGACAGCAATGCAGATGGAACCTTGGTGGATAATGACATTGACATGATGATTTTTTAACAAAAATGATTATCCAAAAAAAAAAAAAAAAAAAACCAGCAAAGGAGGTCTACCTTTTGTGGGAACAAAGTGATGAAGAAGCATTTTCCAATGAGCAGGAATGGCTTACAATCCACAAACACATATTCCAGTAATGCATAGCGGCTAGATAATGATGATGCAGAAAGTCGGGTGGTCAACAGGAAGGCAGTAGAGATACTATAAGTGCATAATAATTTCCAAAGAATAGAAAAAGGGCAGTCATGTTCAGAGATAGCTGCAGCTGAAAAATAATAGAAGATGGATTTGAAAAGGAGGAAAAAGAAACTGTCATTTGAATTCACTCTCAAAGTGGACAGAAAACAAGTAAGAATTGTTGTACATTTACATGACATTATTCATCTGGGGAAAGAACGTTTTGCAGATGTTTATCATGAACATCATAATACCGCATTTAAATTTGTGGACTTGTTAAAAATAGGACTCTTCGTTGTATAAAAACTGAACTATCTCTAGTTTTTATTTTCAGATAAACATTTTTTTCAAGTTCAAAAGTGCAGATATAAATTTTACAAATGTAAAGGCTTTCTTGTAAATGAATGCCATTTTGTTTCTGACTTACAAAAAAATATTATGATGATGGAGGAATGTGTAATGGTGGTTGGGGAACATAAGTGTCACTGACTATTGTGCAGAACTAGATTATACATTTATTTAGTGTTTATACTGTTAATGATTTCTTGGGTCTTTGTAGTATGGGAACAACCTAAAACATGCTTTTATTGCAGGAAAATGGATTATTTAATTAATGGCTGTACTTTTAAAATGTGCAATGAATGCGAAGAAAAAGGGAATATGATTAAGAAATATAAATCATGATTTACAAAATGAGTGGAAGAAAGACATATGTGATTTGATTGCCAAGGACATGTTGACATTTTTACTCAGTCAGGAAAAAGATACTTTACATACGTATAGACCTGCAAGATCTACCACAGGAAGAAAAGGTTATGGATTTTTTTCAGAACAAGAGGCAGAAGAAAATGTTATTAACATTTTACAGTGAAATGATGATGATTTATTTGAATTATCCCACAGATTTGAAAGGTTTGCAGTTGGGGAGTGTGAAAATAGGCAGCATAGTTTGGGGGGGTGAAAAATGGAGCCATTAGTATAGTGTATATAGGTACGACAGAAGATGAAAAGAAGTAGAACTATTGGAAGAAGAGCTCATAAAAGGAAAATAAAATTAAGAATTAATGGCAGGAAAAGTAAAATGAAAGGTAATTTGTAATTTCTTTATTTTATATGTAAATGTTAATAACAGTAGAGGAATGTAGAAGAATCACAGTAATGCAGTTGTTAAAACAAATGCATGCTCTTATGGTATTATTGCATACAAGATTATTTGCAAAAGAAGGAAAGAAAACTATTTGATATGATGTACAGCAATGGAGTCACACTGAGAATGGGTAGTGAAATGTGTTCTGGAATTACTGTGCTATTGCAAAAAAACATGAAGTCTAAGCTAAGAATGTCTTAACTTTAGAACAGGCAATGAAATAGTAATTGACATCGGTGTTCAGTGTTATGTTACTGCAGTGAAGACAGATGTGAGTTATTGGAAGGTGTAAGGCAATACTTTGTAGTACATTTACCTATTATTTTGGTGGGGGAAGGATTTGTGAAGGTTTAGCTGTGCAAGGATTTTAAAATGATAGACAAATTCCAATTAGAGATAAGAGGTACACTAACTATTCAGGAACTTTACAAAGTGGAATTGATTTTTTGCTGTCTATTTTTGAAAAAAACTTGAAAGATTTAAAAGGAATGAAAATGTGGCTATTTGGAATATATTTGGTGATAAAAAGGGTATAACTGAGTTAATAAAAGGTCTGAAGAGCTTAATGGTTAAATGGGTGGAGCAGCTGGAGTTGAAAGGTCAGATTATGATATCGTGGGAGGGACATTACCTATGAAGAATTAATATGATTCAGTTATTGATTGGTGGTTGTCTTCAAGGATAATAAGTATAAGAAGGAATATTTGAGATACTGAAAACAAAGACATGAATTGAAAATGTATTCTTATCAGTTCCGTACACATGATTATGGCAATTTAGTAGAAACTGAGAATGAAGAATAGATCAGAAGGGAAATTATGCAAAAAAATAGGTAAAGGACAGTGAGTTTCTTATATCAAAACAGGTATTTCTTAAGGGAAAAAGAAGCATTTTCTTTTTTAGGAGGTTGAATTACGAGAGAGGAAGAATTTTTGAAAATGTAATTGAAACTGGGAAAGAGGAAATAAGATATAAATAATATTATGGCTATAGTTAATATATAGAAGAGTATTTGTTGATCAAGAATTATAATTAGAAAAACTCAAATATGACTTCATGCAAGGTCAAAAATGAAAGTGTTCCAAGAGATGGTGGACTTTGTTATGATTTCTACACTAATATGGAAGAGAATTTAAAAAAAAAATGAAAGTTTTTTTGATGTATTTAACAGTTAGCTAAATTATGGGATGTGCAACAATTAGGTAGTTTAAAGAGTTATAAAATGATGAGGGAAACATTGATAAGAGACATAGATTCCTAGGTAAGTACTGGTTTAGCTGACCTGGTGGCCATTTTAACCCTATCCAATTCCCATTTTTTGTGCTTGAATTAACCTATCCATTTGGGTAGAGACTGGCCTTACCCACCCCATGGGTGATATTTATTTTGGGTAATGTATAATTAACTGGGATCATTCCACAGATAATTTGAAGGGACCCATGCATGGGATAAGGCATTTAGCATTTGCCTCTGTCCATTAATAGTAGAGGAGGTAGTCTTGGGGTAAATTTTCTGTTTTACATCCATAGATCCAAGTTGCACTTTAATATGGATAGGAATTAACTTTGTTTTATGTGGATGGGGAGTCTGTTTCAGAGCAACAGTATTCTCTACGAGATATATCTGTCCCTCCAAACCATTCTCTTGATGTTGCAGAAGAGGTTTAGATCCCTAGACTGAGTATTTCTAATGCAATCTGACTTGCTGATGGTCAGTAAATCCATCAGTATTGGGTCAGAAGATGCCATGTATACCAGATATAGGTTGCCTTTTAGTAGTTTATAGGATATTAAGTATAGTGCATGGATTTTACTTTGTCCATGGTGGACATGTTATTAAGGCCTTGTATCCTTTTAGTATGGTATCTCTGTGGGCATTACAGTTGCTACATGCGTCTGGACAGATACATGCCAAGGGGACATTATACCCAATGACTGGCCTGATGAGAGCTGAATATAGGGGAACAGCGACATCTACAGATCTCAGCACAATCCCTTTGTTTATAAGCTGTGCTTTATAGAAGGACTTTCCTACAACAATGGATACATTTTTGTGGAAAGTTAGGTCACTGTCCACATATGGACTGGATGGGAAATAGTAAATTCACCCCGGAGATCACTTCTGTGGCTCTGCTCGACAGTGGCACAGGAAAATAATTTTCTTGGGTGGCAAAAGCCAGGGTACCTTTTTGACTAGGCTTATATAGGCCCTAGGGCCAATAACCTAGTACCTACCTATGAACATATGTTCCCAAACCCCAAACAACTGTGTCAACTCTTAGGGGTGTATTGTCAATGTGGTAGTTCCCTGTTATAGATTACTTCCCAAAGGATACAGTAATGCATTTTTGGCATTCAGTTTCTGTCCATAATTTTGGCACCATTTATTTATTTAGGATAAGCCTTACTGTAGGATAGATAAGTCATTTGTGGATTCAATGACTGCTCCTAGCTTGAAGTCATCTGAAAACATGATCAGCCAGAGCCCCTTTGGTATTGGCTTTACTTCAGAAAAGTAGATGTCAAAGAGGAAAGGTCTTAAAACAGAACCATGGGGGATTCCACCAATGATTGGCCTGTTAGTGGAGGTCATTTCCACAATTTTTTATTTCCTGCATCCTCTCTGTGAGTCAGATGTCAATCCAGTGGGTAACACACAAGTTTATTGTCAGTTTATTTAGCTTTTCTACTATGTCTGAATGAGGAATTATGTCAAAAGCTTTGGCCAGGTTGAGGTATGCACTGTATACCATTTTGCTTCCACCCATTGCTTTGGTGATTTTTTCAAGATGTCTATCAGGTTGACAAATCCAAACTGAGACAGGTCTATTGTTTTGTGGTCCCCTATGTCCTGATTGACTAGTTCCACGATAGCTTTGCATATAAGGATGGTCAGACTTATGGGTCTGCAATTGCCTGGGTCTGTAGAAAGTCCTCCCTTATGCAGTTCTTATATAAATTATTAGAGGCTGAATGCATTATATAATACCGATTATGAAATATGTTTGATTTTTACTGGTCAGGATAAGAGAAAGTATAAAAATATATGATGTAATCTGTGTGGAATTCTTGGGAAGCAGGTAAGAAATGTATTGTTTGTTAAGCAGGGAGTACTTAAGATATAAAAGGGAAATAGGAATGTTGCTGTGTGATATACTGGATGGAAAGGTATGGAAATTAGGATGCAGTGAGGAATAAGATGGGGTGCCATTTAAGTCATGTGATTCATTTTTTTCCTAGTAAAAAGTGCAGTTGTGAAGGATGCAAGCAAAAGACTTTTTATTGGGGGGGTGAGAAATAATTAGAGGTTTTGGGATTCCATGTGATTTTGTTCATGGTGATTATTTAATATTGGTAACCGTAGAGAACTTTTGGCTGTCAAACTTATTTAAATGGGGGTTAATTATAGAAAAGATTGGACTGAAAGTAAACAGGGAGAAGTGTAAAGGTTTTGGAAATTATACAGGTATAGCAGGAATATAATTTGGTCTTAAAGAGTTAAAAATATTACTTCTTAGAACTGAGGAAAGGGAGTGAGTGTGTTCAAAGGCAATGGAATGGTATTACTTTTAAAATGCAATAAACCATGGATTTATGGTTCACTTTTTTAAAATTATCTTTTTTTCTGTAAAAGATTTATTTGGTAAATGGTATACTATTGGGCTACTGCGCTATGTGACAGGTGTTTTTGTTTTGAAATAGGAATGAGAGTAAGGATATTTTAGATACTGATATGTGTGTGTGTGTGTGTGTGTGTGTGTGTGTGTGTGTGTTTGTGTGTGTGTGTGTGTGTGTGTGTGTGTGTGTGTGTGTGTGTGTGTGTGTGTGTGTTGGGATGAGGGGATGGGCTTCATGACTAAATCCATAAGAACTGAGTCTACAGTGAGATTATCTGTTATGAAGATTGCTTTGAACAGAGGAGTATATTAGCAAAAGTAGGCATGACAAAAAATAGAGAAACGGGTACAGGAATAGCATAATTATCTGACTTACTGTGGAGGTTACCGTTAATAAAATTACCAGTGAAAAGTAATATGAATTATTATAGTTTACTTTGCTGTCAGCTTATTTAAAGCAGGATTCCCAGTTTTGATATGAGGGTGTCATGACTGTAAAATTCATGTATTTAATTATCTGTACTTGAAAATAAGCAGGCTGTTCTGCTGTAAGATTGATTTAAATGAGTGAAACAAGAAGTTGCAAATGGTACATAATAGAAATGTCAACTAAGTAGGAAAACTAAAACATTTCTTTGTTGCGATTATTAGTGAACTGCTATTTAAAGTTCAGAGAAGGTTTTTTTTTTTTGTTATACTGTATAAAGTGAACCAATTATGGACATTACACCTGATAACAGATGTAATTTTTATGAAACTAAGTGCTTAACTTCCTTTACTCTGGCTGCGTTAAAGTATGAGGTACACTTTTTTCTTGTGTCTCATCTTGACTGAGTGTTGATAACTGATGTTGTTGATATAAACCAGCTGTCATGCTGCAGAAGTGACCCTTTTTAGCACTCCTTATTTGAGTTGGTCTAAATGGACAGCTGGGACTGGCTACTGTGATGTGGCATTGAAGATTGTTGAATAGTATCAGCATTGCTGTGAGTAGACTTCCACAGGATTGGTTACCATAACGTGGCAATGTGGCTTATCATAGCTTTGTGCATGAAGGCAAAGCTGTCAACTGTCATTGCATGGATAGTTAGTTTGCCCATAGAAGAAGTAAGCAAAAATAAGGCAGTTTCCCTAATGGCAGACAGTATTGTGTCATGACATCTGCTACGTGAACTGCTTTTTTTTTTCAATGTGGTTGGAATATAAAGCAGTTATAGCAGTGGAAGCATTGTATTATGCATGTACTTCCTGCTGTCACCACACATACAGTGGATATAAAAAGTTTACACACTCCTGTTAAAATGTCATTTTTTTGTGATATAAAAATATGAGACCACAATAAATCATTTCAAAATGTTTCCCACCTTTAATGTGACCTAGAACCTGTACAATTCAATTGAAAAACAAACAAATCTGTTAGGGGAAAAATATAAAAAAAAATAAATAAAACATGTACAATACGCTGGTTGCTTAAGTGTGCACACCCTTAAACTAATACTTTGTTGAAGCACATTTTCATTTAATTACAGCATTCAGTCTTCTTGGGTACACACCTGCCATCAATTAAAGAGACTCTGATTAACCCCAAATAAAGTTCAGCTGTCCTAGCAGGATTTTCCTGACATTTACTCAGTTGCCTGCTACAGCAAAAGCCATGGTTCACATAGAGCTTACAAAGGATCAAAGGGAGCTCATTGTTGAAAGGTATCAGTCAGGAGAATGGTACAAAAAAATGTCCACAGCATTGGATATACCATGGAACACAGTGAAGACAGTCATCATAAAGTGGAGAAAATATAGGACAACAGTGACATTGCAAAGAACTGGACATCCTTCCAAAATTTATGAAAAGACAAGATGAAAACTGGTCAGGGAGGCTGCCAAGAGACTTACAGCAACACTGAAGGAGCTGTAGGAATTTCTGGCCAGTACTGGTTGTGTACTACATGTGACAACAATCTCCTGCATTCACCTTATGTCTGGACTGTGGGGTAGGGTTGCAAGATGGAAGCCTTTTCTTACACTGAAAAACATCCAGACCCAACTAAAATTTGGAAAACAATACATCACGTCTCCCAAAAGCATGTGGAAAAATGTGTTATGGTCTGACGAAAGCAAAGTTGAATTTTTTGGCCACAGTTCCAAAAGGTATGTTTGACACAAAAACACTTTGCATCACCAAAAGAAGACCATCCCCATGGTGAAGCATGGTGGTGGCAGTATCATGCTTTGGGGTTGCTTTTCTTCAGCTGAAACTGGGGCTTTAGTCGAGGTGGAGGGAATTATGAACAGTTCCAAACACCAGTCACTTTTGGCCCAAACTTCAGGCGTCTGCTAGAAAGCTGGAGATGAAGAGGAATTTCATCTTTCAGCATGGCAATGACCCCAAGCATACATCAAAATCAACAAAAGAATGGCTTCACCAGAATAAAATTAAAGTTTTGGAATGGCCCAGCCAGATTGTTTGTGTTTGTTTGTGTCTTTCGGCTTTTTCCTGGTTAGGGGTCGCCACAGCGGAACTACGGTCCGCTAATGATTGGCAGTAGATTTTTACATGCCGAGTTACCGGCCGTGACGCACAACCTTCAATGAAGGTATGCCCATTCACGCATGTCTCCACACAGAAGACGCTCTAGCTGAGAATTGAACAGGACAACGTCTTACTGTGAGGCGACAATGCTACCACAGCATCACCACTGCGGTAGAATGGCCCAGCCAGATCCGAGACCTAAATCCAAAACAAATATGTGGGATGACCTGAAGAGGGCTGTGCACAAGAGATGCCCTCATAATCTGACAGATTTGGAGCACTTTTGCAAGGAAGAGTGGACAAATATTGTTAAGTCAAGATGTGCCATGCTGATAGAATCTTAACCAAGAAGATTGAATGCTGTAATTAAATCAAAATGTGCTTCAACAAAGTATTAGTTTAAAGGTGTGCACACACAACAAAGTATTAGTTTAAGGGTGTGCACACTTATTCAACCAGCTTATTGTACATTTTTTATTTTTTATATTTTTCCCCTAACAGATTTGTTTGATTTTAATTGAATTGTACAGGTTATAGGTCGCATT
Source organism: Protopterus annectens (assembly GCF_019279795.1). NCBI lineage: Eukaryota > Metazoa > Chordata > Ceratodontiformes > Protopteridae > Protopterus > Protopterus annectens. The sequence goes on from NC_056726.1 coordinate 1,113,829,370, forward strand.
GAAGGTGGGAAAAGTTTTGAAATGATTTATTGTGGTCTCATTTTTTTTATATCACAAAAACCTGGCATTTTAACAGGGGTGTGTAAACGTTTTGTATCGACTGTATATGTTTAAATGCAGTCTGACAAAGTACACCTTGAAGGCAGTATAGTGTCATCTTATAAATCATAATTTCTGATGAAATGAGTCTTGTGTAGCTCATTTGTAATACATGCATGACAGTATAACTCACAAATAGGTGCAACCTTAACAGCAAGTGGTAAGTGAAATGTTGAAAAGGCTATGTTTCTTATACACCAGGTGTACACTGACCTGTAATAATGCTGCTGTTCTCTATGCATTTGGTCACTGCTTCTATCGCATGGAAGCCAGGGGATCCATGCAGCCTGAGGCAAATTCTGTGAATTTTTTGCAACAAAACAACTGATTGTAACCATTCTAGAATACTGCACTTTGTGCTAAATATTGCACAATGGAATACATCATTATTCTGGGCATGCTCATAAGGAAGTACAGCAATAACTGCATGAACATCACCTACCCATCACAAAACTACAACAAAGTATCATAATACAGGTCCCTTCATGCATTATGACCACTTTGTAGGATGGCACGCATCAAGAGCTGTTGAATAAGCCATTATTGCCTATAAATATAAAAACATACACCACTGGTGTCAAACACTATTTATTTCAAGTTTTTCTTGCCCTTTATACTAACTGATAATGCCAAACAAGCATTCACATTGCAGTTCATAGGCTAACTGCTCTTGCAAGCCATTTTTTTTAAGCCTAGCCAATTATTCTTTGTGAGACTCAAACCTTGCACCTTGTGTTTGCAAGGCAAACACCTTAACCATTAAGCCACCCTCTCTATGTCGTCCAACAAGCATATCAAGGGGTAACCTGAGCATTGTGTTTCAGCACATACTATTTCCATTACACAGACTACAAATGTGTCCCTTTCACTCACTGAATGTAAAATATCAACTCTTTTGAAGAAGTCAGTCTAACCTGTCACCATTGTCTTAAACAGTAGTTACACCCCACCAAACTAGAACACTCCACTAGTTCAAACTTCTTACAGTTGTATATTAACTACAGACACCAGGAAATAATTGTATGTGATGCTTCATGAAACAGCCAGGTGATGGGATTGCATCAGTATTGTGATGAAATGATTATGCTTCCCCTAATATGTAGTTTGAGAAATCAAACACATTTGTTTTGCGAGGGTTGGCATAATGGTTAGGGTGCTTCCCACAGAGACACACCGTACAGGGTTTGATTCTCACATTTGATGGAAATTGGTTAGGTTTAATATGGTCCACAAGGGCATCTAGTGTATGAATCTACCTATTTAGATATGCTAACAACTGTGACCAAGTTATATCACCATCTGCTGGGAAAGCCAGTCCAGTCTGTCAATACCTTATGCACATAGAGTAACAGATTCAAACACCCTGCTTGTCTAGTTCTACACTTTAGAGAGATGTGCATTAGCTATGTCTGCCACAGGAGACTTTTAAGGAGTTGGGAGGGTGGCCTAATGGTTAAGGTGTTTGCCTCACAAACATAAGATACAGGGTTTGAATCTCACAGAGAATAATTGGCTAGGCTTAAAATGGTTCCCAAGGGCAGTTAGTTTAGTATGAACTTATCAGAAATCACAAACTTTAAGGTATAACTTAAACATTGTTTTCATATGCTCCTGTATCCCCTAAAATTTTGTTTAAGGGATAAGAATCTCTTAGCCGTATTACTGTTCACATATGTATGTGTGTGCTACAAAATAATCAAATAGAAAATAGTAGGCGGTCCACAGTTGAGTTAAAAATGGAATATCCTTTATTGAAACACACAAACACGTGATCCTAGTTGAGTGTAATGAAAAGCATCCAAAAACATAACTTCTATATAATCAGGTTGTTTGTAACAGGGGAGTAGTTACAGAGGGTGGTTCTGTTAAGAGCAATAACAGCATTAAAATTATTCCTTTATCCAAGTCGCCCTTCCCCGTTAACACCATAGTGTAATCAGCGACTGTCCTAACTAAAACTGAATCTAGAAAGCTAGAGACAAATTACAATCTCATTTGTATAGGCTAACCAACTAATCAAAACTTTATTAGTTAAGAAATCAAACCAACTAAAAAATGACTGACTGACTAACAAAAAAATCTACCAATAGACATCTACCAGAATAAATATTAATAAATATACAACTTTTAACAAAGATCGCTTTTGTATCAAATAAATACTTCATCAGGTTTGTGTGTCAAAAACAAATGATAATATGAATGAACATGTGTATAGATATAGAACTGAAAATCTAAGTAGAATGAAAAAATATAAGCATAATTGCTAAGCTGGAAATACAGTGATCTTCTTCTTTTGGCTTTTCCCGGTTAGGGGTCACCACAGCAGATCACCTGTCTGCTTATGATTGGCAGTGGAGTTTTACAGTGTTGAGTTGCCAGCCCAGCACCCAACCTTCCACAGAAGGCACACATGTACGCACTCGTGCCTATGGCCAATTTAGAGTGTCTAATCCACCTACAGCATGTCTTTGGGAGGAAACCGGAGCACCCAGAAGAAACCACACAACCACAGGGAGGACATGCAGACTCCACACAGAAGGCACTCCAGCCAAGAATTGAACCGGAAAAACTCTTGCTGTGAGTTGGTAATGCTAACCGCTGCACCATCGTGGCCGCCCTATGCTGGAAATACAGTGATAAATGTTAAAAATAAAGCACTAAGACCATGGGGATCTGTTAGAGTGTGGCATCTAAGAAAACAATTAATTTGAGAGTATAACACTGCACTGAAGCGTAATTGCAACCTTTAAAACAGAATAAAAAGAAAAAAAAAAACACTACACACATTGCTTTACCTTTAAAGGAAACAATAACATTTTCAACAGCTATTTATTTTTGTTCTTGAAACAACTGATTCATAGTCACTTGTCTGCAGTGCTTTTTCTGCTATCAAATGCAATTCATAATTCTGCTTATCAAATACAAATGCGGCATATGACAAGTAAGCATCCTTGAAACCAGATACACTAAAATTAATTTTAGCTTTTATTTTTTTAATACATAGCATTGAGATTACATTCCATATTATGTTTGAAATTTTATTGTATGAAATTACTGTAAGAGAAAACAGCTGTTGATTAGAACATATGAATCCAATTTTAAAAAATGTCATAGGGAATTGTTTTAGTAAGATTTATGTTTTATTAATGGCACATGATCCATTTAAAATTATAGAAATTTCTAATGCTATGTGTCCAGTGATGAGTTCATGATGAGTTAATGATATGTGTAAAATGATTTTAAATGATTGCGATATTTATTAACCAGCTGGATTGGAGAGTACACCTGAAACTGCCCTTTGTACATGCCTGGATAGGAACAATGAACTGTTTTACTGGATGGCTTGTAAGGTCAAATAGACAGCCTTGTCCTTCTGTACAGTACAGGAGGGTCTAGTGCTAGGGTTTATAAGTGCTTGCTATAAGTTTTGAGCAAGTGCCGGGCTGAGAAATGAATGGCTTGAGTGCTTAAGTTGAAAGTTTGCCTAGTTCCAAGGGAAAAATTGAAGAGGAGACTTTGTGTTGCTGTGTAGTAATAATAAACAGATATGCGTAAGCTGTAGTATTGTGGACTTGTTCTGTAGATGTACTGTAATGCTGCACCCACCCTGTTGCAATGCCACAGCTGTGGCTACTCACATCTCATCTCTCACACACTTATGTAGGTCCCTACCAAGGCAGAAGCCTGTAGCTGATGAGTATGATTTATGTTCATGCTTGCCAATACACCGGTCATGTAATGGCTTGGTATATTCTATGCACACATCTAACACACCTACCCATAATGGATGTCATACATGTTCACATATTGTTGCTGCTAACTGCACTGCATCACAGCGGTGACCATAATGGTGTATCTGAAGGGTATGTCAGATTCCTGCAATATAACTAACAACCTGTCATTGCAAAATGTGTCCACAGGGTTGAACATAATGGTGGAACATATGGCCTACAGTAGGGACATGTGTGAAACATCACCCGTATACAGTGCTACAACAGTGTATATACCAGTATTACAATGGCAACTGTTACTGATCTACAGTATGACATATCATAATACTGTGGTCCACAACCCTTTAAACCTGCAATGTGGTCCCAACATGAGCAATGAGTGTGCAATACGGAATTATATGTTAGGGCAGCAAATATGGGGAATACATACCTTCACAAACACTGGAACCATATGTGTGCACACAGTCCGGATAAAATATAGTGGAAGCAGCTGTTGGGGTACTGAATGCATGCATATGTTATGGAAATCCACCTTTCACCAAGTACACCTCCCAATGTAACACCACATATTGGTCTGCTGTCCAAGACGTTTGGCCATCAAATGTGCACACTTACCTTCAACAGAGGCAGGCGTGGCTTGCACACATCTTACATGACATGGCGTAGGCCTCATACACAACATGTAGCACCCATGAGCTGGACATGTAGCCATACCTCACCATTGCATATGCCATGGCAAGCAGTGCAGAAAGTCATTTATGTGGCAAGGATGTATGCAACAGGAATGATGTAGGAAATAACAGATGGCCATCCAAGACAAAGAATGTCACATGTAGCAAACTGGTCATGCAGGCTGCCCAGCAACATGCCACAACACTGAGGGGGTTGCAGGAATGTCCAGCAAGTACTGGCTGTGCAGTACCCGTGTCAGCAATTGCCTGGACTCTGCAAGCGTGTGACCTATGGGTTAGGGTAATCAGATGTGACAGTTGTACCACAGGAAACATCATCCAGGCCTCTCTACAGATAGTGTACACATAACAGAAGAGGTTCCCAACAGTCATGTGTTGCAATGTGTACTGGTGTACCATGACCAGATTGGAAACCTACAGACAGTAGCATGTAAGATACAGGTGCTGCACAACCAATGCCTCACCCCACCTCAGGCCCACCATCCCCATCTGTATTGTACCAGTGCCAGTGTACATCTGCATTTTTGCCATTCATTAGCTGGGACTAGGCTGTTACATGTGGTGTTCAGTGTTTGGGACACTGCAAACTGACACATGTGTAGGCCATAGTTGACAAGCATCTGCAAAAAGGCAGAAGGTGGGGAGGGGGTGTCATCATGCCACACTACTGCACTGCATCAGGGATCCTAAGGATGCTACCAATGGCTATATCTGCACACAGTCAGGTTCAGGAACTGTGGCAGATGTAACCTTGACTCCACAGCAATAGTGACGGCAGTGTGTAAACTCCAAGGGATGTGCACATGAGCTGACCTTGCAATCATGCAGAGTTGGGGCACATGTGTAGGGCAGACTGACCATATACTGGCAAATGCAGATGGGCCATGCTAGTATACCCCTGCCAGGAATAGCGACTGCTGTATACACATAACAATAGGGGCAACAAACTGTCTTGATAAGGGTGTGCACACATATGCACAAACGACGGTATACATCACAGTCAGCATCTGCACACCTAACACATTTGTTAGACACTGTATGTGACTGTACAGGACATATGTCACGTATCAGGCTCATGTAATGTTAACATATGCAATGATGTGGTTCCATGGCATATCAAGGAAGAGTGCATCATATCAATAAGGGTCTGTACACTCCCTATAGCCACGGTAAGGTTTGATGGTTGTCAGTGTAATAGTGTCGTATTGGTCATACATGCACCGCTGATGTTGAGATCTGTAAATCAAACATCAGGCATTCACAAATGACATCTGTCCACATATCATCCCAGGTATGTGTCACCAAACACATAGGGGCTGTGAGCATTCGAGCAGACATAACTGACACATTAATACACATTCAGCAATGGTGTGTGCACCTGTGAGGTATGGTGCACAGTACATGGCAGGGTGCAGAACAGGTGCACAGCAATACTGTGTACATGGGTGCAGTGTTTTCCAGGGGAAGGACCATCACCTCCTAACTCAGTCCGTGCATAACACACATGTATACTGTTTCTAGCATGGATTGAGTATAGCTGCACTGCATGCTGAGTACCATATGTTATGCATGTTCACAGATGGGTAATGGGAGGTCTGTGTGTAGCTTCTTTGTGCAACCTCACTTGTAGGTGTGTGTGTGGAGGGGTTATATTGTCTGTAAGTGCAGTCTGGTGGAGTGGAGGTGGGTTGATGCATGTAGGATATGTGTGTGCATGTGTGTGTTTGTGTGGGAGTCCATGTATGCACATGTGTGATTGTGGGGTTGTTCATACGTCAGTACTTCCCTGTGGAATTGTGCAGTACATGGACATGGACTGATACATGAGACACCAGGAATACTTGTCTGATATGTAATCACAGGACAGCTGATAGCATAATAAGGTCTGTAGCATGGAACATGTATTGGGAGGGAAACTAGACACCAGGTATACCCTTAAAATTGCAATCAGCAGAAAGGTGGATGACTAACCACGTATGCAGCATTAAAGATGCATTGGGGAATTACTAGACAACACCAGGGAGTGTATCCATATTAAGCTACACACAGACCTCCCATTACCATCTGTGAACATGCATAACATATGGTACTGACTTGAAACTGTAGTTTTATTGGCCATTTTGGGTCAATTCCAAACTCCTTCATCTTCCTCTCTTGAAACCTGGTTGCCTCGTGGCTTTGGCACCTTTTCAGGCTTGTTGTCTGTTGGTGAAGTACCCACCAAGAGGAGAAAACGCTGAGAGAAGAAAGGAGCCACTTTTGAGATTTTAAGTATTTTTCCTCTGTTTATTTGCTAAGTTTTTCTGCATAGCCGCCTATTTTGAGCATTTTCTGGCTTGTTAAACTTGATTTCTGCATTAGTAACTGTATTTAGAGCCCAGCCTAGAGCTGTTTACTGAATTTCCTGTTTGCACTTATTTTTAAAATTGTTTTTTTTCTCAAAACTTGCATTTTATCTGTCTTTGGCCTAGCACTCTTGTGTGGGGTCATTTACTGCACTGTTATAACTTGTTAATACTTGTGAACCTCTGCTATCTCTGAGAAAAACAAAACAAATCTTGCTTTTTTCCCACTTTTCTGAGATTTAAAAAAGTTCAGTTACAGGCTTGCTGTTCTTGAACTGTTTGTAAGTTTCTTGGAGGCCATTTTTTGCTTGGGCTAAAGGGAAGTCTCTCTGTTGATCAGTGGCAGTGAAAAACATTGAGCAGCCTGCCTGCCCCTGTGGGAGTGGTTACTGACTTGAAACTGTAGTTTTATTGGCCATTTTGGGTCAATTCCAAACTCCTTCATCTTCCTCTCTTAAAACCCTCTTTTGCGTGGTTTTGCGCATTTTTGTGCATAGCGCAGCAGCGGGCAGCGCCGCCTAATTGGGTTTAAACTATTCCTGGCTCCACAAAGTCTGCTCTTCACTTTTTCCCTTAGAACTGCTCTCTCAATTTAAACACCATATTCTCATTCTAAGGCCCTTCACTGGTCCAATTAAGTAATCCTACAAGTTAGCACTATTAAACCATAAGCACTACTTACTCTTATACTCTCTACGATTACCCTGTCCTCTATTGGTCCATCTTAAATTCAGTTTCCCTATATTACTCTAGCATGTCCAAAGGTCAGTCAATGGTTTCCTCTCCAGTCCAGCTGGTGAATCTGGGAATTTTGAGGCAATGTTACAACTGTCTCATGTACACGGACAACCCTCTCCTCCGCCAAACAGGTTCAAATATATGTGAGAGATGCAACTATTTAGCCTAACTGGAGGCTGAGCTCTCTCATCTCAAAACTGGTGTAACCAGTCAGGAGGAGAAGGTAACCTCACACAACACAATTCCAGTATCACATAGTCCCACCACATCAGCGAACCAAACACATAAATACACAAAAACATACTCAAAGGCACTAAATAAAAATCTACCTAAGCAACAGAGACCTCCAAAGCAGACATCCAAGCAAACGCTACCTCAAAACAAAACATGCACATCACATAGCCCACAAAGTCAGTGTGCCAAGCAGCCACAGCCCTTAAGGCTGAATAACACACCTGATACTCTTGTAATAGGTGACTCTATTGTCAGACACACTGACGTCCCTCTCACCAGGCTGAATAAAGAGAAGGTCACGGTGAGCTGCCTGTCAGGTGCTAGGATCCACCACATAACGCAAGGACTCAGGTCACTCCAAAGCAAATACAAATATGACTCAGTCATTGTACATGCTGGTGTGAATGACCTGAGACGTACCTCCCTGGACTACATGAAAAGAGACATAGAAGAGCTCTCTGATCATGTAGCCCAGGCTGGTATGACCCTGACCTTGAGCAGCATCTTACCCTCACCTAGAATGATGCCACAGTACAAAGACAAAATGATCGATTTTAACAATTGGCTAAAATTTTGGTGTCATTCAAAGGGGATCCAGTGTCTGTCAGCCTGGGATGACATGCTCGACAAGCCACGTTGCTTCACTAGGGACGGCTTGCACCTGTCACCACTGGGCTTTCGAATATTGGCAAAGGCTCTTGCCACCCCCATAGTGCCTTTTTTAGGCAAGGCTCAAAAGTCAAACCCACCCCCATGGACAGCACAAGGAACAAGAAACTAAGGGTAATGCTGCTTAACGCCAGAAGTCTTAACCTCAAGATGCATGCACTCGAAGCTCTCCTCAGTATGGAGAACATCGATATCTGTGCAGTGACAGTAACCTGGTTCAAGGCTCCAGAGAGCACCCCAGCACTACCAGGCTATACCTCATATCATGCTTTTCGGCCCCAAAACCCGGACCGAACCACAAAATGAGGGGGAGTTTCCATATTTATCAAGGATATCCATACCTCCAGGTTAGTGGCATTGCACAAAGTATCGGAGACCATCCATGTGCAACTAACAGTGGGCAAGACTGCTTTCAGTTTATAGCATCCTACAGACCACCCTCTCAAAGTCAGGAATCCCACTCGGCTTTCCTGAAAACATTGGAGAACATGAAGATCTCTCTGAACACCATTATATAGGGTGACTTCAACTACCCAAACATTGACTGGGAGCACTACTCAAGCCCCAGCACCTTAGCCCAAAGGTTCCTGGAAATTATAAACTCAAATGCTATGGAACAACTAGTCACCACTCCCACAAGAGGGGACAACATACTAGACCTGATCATTACCAACATGGGGACTCTATGCTCCACACCAGAAGTATATCCCTCATTGGTAAGATCAGACCATAAATTAATTTCACTGGATGTCCACATCCCGACCCACCCCCAGCCCAGAAAACCACAGTGAAAAACTTCTCAAAAGTGAACTTCTCACTTCTCAAAACTGAAGTGGAATCCTTCAAGGCCCCAGGGCCAGTGGAAACTACGGCCCAAACTGAAGAATCCTATATAAACGCATTCTACGGACATCTCCAGGAATGCATGGATCATGCTATCCCAAACAAAACCAAGACCCAATCATACAAAGGCAGGTGTCCAGTCTGGTGGACCCCTGCCATAAATAAACTGTACAACAGAAGGAGGAAGCTACTACATGATAGAGCAAAATCCCTAATAGGGAAGGCATCTCTGATCAGTACTAGCAAAAATTACGATCCTCATAAAATCCTCCAAGGCCAGCTTCGAGAGAAAAATTGCACAGGACACCAAAGACAATCATAAGGCCTTTTTCAGTTATGTTAGGAACCTGGGATGCAACTCCCAGACTTGTTCTGAGTTGATTCTAAACAACAAAAAATACACTGAACCCACAGACATCGCCAATATCCTGGCAGACAGGTTCAGTGCAAACTTCCCCCCCCCCCAAAAGAGCAAGTATCTATCCCGGCAGAGGGCTGCCTTCCAAACATCTCTGATGCTCAGGTGAAGGCTGCCCTCTCCAAAGCAAAAAACACTGCTTCCATGCGACCAGATGGCGTCCCAGGTTGCGTCCTACATGAACTCCAAGAGGAACTAATCCCTCAAATAAAACAGCTATACAATCTCAGCCTCACTACAGGATATGTGCCCACAGAATAGCATACAGCAACAGTGGTCCCACTCCACAAAGGTGGAGCCTCTACAGACTTTGGAAACTATCGCCCCATAAGCCTGACTAGCTTAGTCTGCAAGGCTATGTAGAGGATCATCATGGAGCTCATAAACAAAGACATTGGGGACCTACAGACACTAGATCCTACCCAGTTCGGCTTTGTCAAGGGCAGATCCTGCCTTTTGAACCTGGTTGACATCTTTGAAACAGTCACCAAAGCCATAGATGAAGGGAAGGTAGTCCACACAGCCTATCTGGACCTTGCAAATGCATTTGACACAATACCCCACTCGGGCATCATAGATAAGCTATCCAGCTTAAATATAAACCCCTATGTCACAAGATGGGTCGCAAACTGGCTCAAAGACAGAACCCACAGAGTGAGAGTTGCTGGAGCCATGTCAGACTCAAAACTGGTCACAAATGGCGTCCCACAGGGTTCTGTCCTGGGACCACTCTTGTTCGGTATATACTTTTCCGAGGTACAGGCAAACGTGGGAGGACTAAGGCTCACCAAGTTCGCAGATGACTGCAAACTGGGCGCCATAATCGACTCTCCAGCTGACACAAACATCCTTCAAAAAGGTCTCACAGAGACAGATAACTGGTGCCAGCACCATGGTTTAAAGCTAAATGCCAAAAAATGTATAGTCATACCCTTTGGCAAAAACAATGTGCCCACAAATTACCACATAGGCGGAAACCCATTAAGTACAGAGAAAGTTATTAGGGACCTGGGGACCCAAGTTGATAGCAATCTCTCCTTTGAAAACCACATTGCCAATGTGGTTAGAAAGACCTTATACATAGCCCACCTCATCACGAATGGTTTCACATCTAGATCAAGAGAGGTAATCGTGCCCCTTTATTCATCCCTCATCAGGCCCATCATAGAATACAATGCCCCTTTTGGGATGTACCTTACCTGACACCTGCAGCAATTAGAAAGACCCCAAAAGTATCTCACCAAGAGGATCAAGGGTCTCAAACAGATGCCATATGCTGCTCGGTTAAAAAAACACCAGCTCTACTCAGTTGCATACCGCCTACTTCGAGGCGATCTATGCCTGACATACAAAGCTATGTCAAATCCAGAATTAATGGACATGCTCCACCTCAGTAAATCTAAATCCCTTAGAGCCACACGCTCGAGGGACTTGAACCCCAGCACAGAAATAAATAGAACTTGCTGGAGGGACAGGTTCATAACGCAGAGGCTCCCTTCGCTCTGGAATGGAATTCCAGTTCATGTGAGGCAGAGCACCTCACTGAATCTCTTCAAGAAGAATCTCGATAGGTGGATGGGGGATCGTAGGTTTGTCCCAGGAATTACTCCCGTGTCACTATTAGACAGAGGCACAGTAAACTAAACCTTAAAAAGGGCACAGTATACTCAAATCAAGGGGTGGCATAAGCCATACAGAATCAGGCTAGGCTTATAATTGCCCCAGGGCAGATAGCCTAGTATGAACCTATGAACCTATGAACTGTTGTCTACAGGATAAGTTGATTGAGCAGCAGATCTGGCATGTACTGAGCAATAGTTACGTATGACACCCCAGTGCATGACATTATGGAGTGAACATAGCCCCTAACATATGGGAGCCATGCTCACAATGTCCCAACATACCTAGGGTGAACACTGGATGACAGCAGTGAGGCCTTGTAAAACATATTCCACTCAAGTGAAGGAGGTAATGGAGTAACAGGTCTTGTGTTGTGATCACTTGTCTAGGCATTTAGAGGAATGATACGTTAATGAGTGGTATTAATGAGTGTATGTTATCAAGTGCTGTTATCAAGGAGCTTTTCTCCCCGGGCCTCTGCTGAAAAAGGGCCTTTTTGGCTCAGTCAGACACCCCAGGTTAACAAATGTAAAACAAAATAAGTGTGATGCAGGATGGGGAACTTACATGAATAAATTTGGGACAGTCTGTAAACTCAGGGACAGGTAGGCATTATGGTGGAATTTCAGTGTGTGTGTGTGTGTGTGTGTGTGTGTATGTGTGTGTGTGTGTGTGTGTGTGTGTGTGTGTGTGTGTGTGTGTGTGTGTGTGTGTGTGTGCACTGTTATGCAATGCCATACAGGTCTTAATGTGCATTTCTTGTTTTTCCCTCAAAGATGGCGAGGTGGGTCAAAGTCGCTTCTGCATGCAATCTGATGTTGGAGTCCATACATTCACTGCAATTGATGATAGGACTGCTGAGGCACAGGCGGGGTTGTCAGAGGCCAAACCTGCGCCATTGTTTGACATCCCCTGTTATCCACCCCAACCCTGCACACAGTCACAGTGCCTATACATACCCCATCACCAGTGGCCATAGAAGTGGGACAGTTGGGGGTTAGTGGCAATGCACATGAGAGTGTGGTATCTATGCCTGCTGTGTCTGGACACAGCAGGAATAGCCAGATGTCTGGCAGGGCACCACATAGGTAGATGTACAGGGGTGCTCGTGGAAGGGCCGCTGGTCATCATGCCCCTGGTAGAAGTGCCACAACTGGTACCACCAGGTGCATGTTTCAGACTGTCATGAGGGTGCAGGCATGTATGGAACTGTACACCAGATAGGGCCTGAGGCTGCAGAAGGCTGCTCTCTCATCTGTAAATGACAACGTCCATGAACTTGCAGGTGCCATCCGTGATTATACCGAGGTCATGGATAGAAGGTTGGGTGAGATGGTGGGTTTCATTGTCCATGGATTGTCCATGCTAGAACATGTGGTGGGAGTGGGGCGACAGCCACATGGATGTACGCCCGCAACACCAACAGCTGGCAGTTAATGTGGATGTACACGGACTCCAAGCCATTCCCATAGTGGCAGTGCCAGCACTAGCACTGCAGGGGGGCACTGTCCACACCACACCACATGTGCACGTGGCCCTGGCCAGTCCCAGGAGGGACCTGGTTCCAGCGGACATATGTCATCATCAAGGGAGAGTAGCACATCAAGGCCTGTACCTGGACATGCCCATGGAACACCTGGCAGGCACAGTCTGCGTGTCCGTGGCCAGAGGTGGTGAACTGCACACCCTGCCAGGTATGGTCTGCAGCTGTCCAAGAAACACCTGTATAGGGCAGTTAGATGGCAGAACTGTGTGCATGCATACCCACACACTATACAAACATACCTGGGGCAGCCCCCATACCTACACGCACCACATCACCATGCCCATACCATCACTTTACACCCCTCACCCACACACATGGTGTCAAACATATATCCCACCCTTGGTCTCTGGCAAACCAACAACACACCCTGTGCATATGATGATACCTGTGCCACATCCCTATTATGCATAACATCGATGCAGTGACAGGATAATATGGTTCTGATGCACACAGTGACTGTACTACAGTGTACCACTGTACTGCTGTGTAACATGTTGTTAGCAGTAATATTTAATGCTTACATGTCAGGTAGTGTAGCTGTCCAGCCATGATTCATTATAGCTGTTAGTAATTCTGAGTGATTGTGGACTCTATAATGTTATCCATTTGTATTCTAGGTGTACATGTGTCAGCAGGAGGATGGTCTGCAGTCATATTACAAAAGGGGTATGGCACTATGGTGACACCATGGCTGTGACATATCCTGGGTACAGTTGAACACATGTCACAGTTCTCTATAACAGTTACTGGCTGTGCCACATGGACAGGTGACCCCCTGGGACATGTATGATCACCAACCTGATGTAGATCCCTCCACATACACGCACACTCTTACTTGGCAACACTGGGACTAGACCCCTACCTAGGTATGTAGTGGTACTGATGTGTGCGACTTTCATTGCACACACCACACAGTGCTTAGGATGAGGTGTGGTCCAGGTTACATGTTACATGCAGAGCATCCCCAGGCATGTACACTATAGTAATGGGGGATGTAATGGTTGTATAGGGAGAATACATAGTGTAACATACCATCAAATACACCTTAACAGACACATAACAGGCAGAAGCACATCCGAGATACCTGGGCCTATCAGTGCTAGGTAAATAACTTGTCAGTATGTCCAATGTGTTACAGGTAGGCTGCACACAGCACATGCATAACTGGGCTGGATTGTGTTATCAGTTACCTGTATGGTTGATGGTGACAGTGGTGGCCATACAGTGGTACATGGGATATGAACCAGGGTTACAATGGTGTAATGACATTATACACCGCACTCACACCCCACTGTGGATATTGTACACACTGGTACCCATGATGACATGCTGACATACCCACCTTCACACATTGACCGCAACTGTGATACAACCCATTGTCCATCCCAACAGTGGTACTACAGGGATATGCATCTAATGCACATGCCACAGGCATAGTAGGGTGATGCACTGTCATGCCTCACCTATGGGCAGCAGCATCATTATCTGTAATACTGTGAGGCAGTGCATATAATAATAGGAGTATGTGGCCTCTGAATGCTGTATCCTACAGATATACACACATGCACACATACGCTCACTTGCCAGAACTCAATGGGTATCACATGCCTATCAACCCCTTTGTGCAACAGTGTTGAGCTGGTACTGTAAAGCTCAGGTAGCTGTTAGGGAGAGGAGCATAACAGGGTACATGTAATGTCCGGTACAGCAGCAGCCCCACCTAACTATGGCAATGGGTGTTGCGGTGGGTGTCAAGGCCCTCATGGTATTCTCAACTACAGGTGTACTAACATACAGACACTGATATCCTCAGTAATGCACATGTACACATTTGTCAGTACTGTAATATAGTAACATGTATGCCATTACTACATGTTGGCACCCTCACTGACATGTGCTATACAGACAGTAGTCTACAGTTATTTTCCACATGTCAGATCATTATGCAGTAGGAGATATGTACTGTGACACAGCTGACACACCAGGAACATGGCAGTGAGGCTACAGAGTCCATCTATGCATGCAGGGGTGCTTGTTGCCAGTACTACAATTAACAATCTACCCTTGCTTGGGAAAGCACTGTCAAAAGTAGTAACAGCATGAAACACTACATGCCAATGTGACAGCACATAACCTGGGTTACTACCCTTGTATGTAACACATTCACATGGATGAGAGTGATGTACAGGTCTGATAAACTTGAGTGTCCCAGATATGTCACTCACACCCCTTGCTACTGTAATGACAGCACACAGACACATGTTTTGCACATGACATTACATACACTTATTACAGATGTCATTACCCTGCTATGTTATCAGTCTGGGATGTCAGCACTGGTTACCAAGGCTGAGCCATGCTTAGCAGGTGTCAGCATTACTGCAATATAACAGCTATGCAGATTTGCACACTGATAAGCACGGTCCTAGGTATGTATGCACAATACACATACTGTCGACAATCACCATGAGTACACAGACCCCACTACTGTACACACAACCACAGAATGCCCAGGTTATGCCCTCTGAATTAACCCCTACAATACATAACATGTCTAGCAGTCTGATATATGATTGGCTTATTATCAGGTATGATGTCAGTACATAATGGTGTACAGAACATACACACCTCTTACTGCATGACATATGTACGAAGGTTGACAGACTTGTGGCTGGAGCCACAAACACTGGGCCAATAATGACCTTTTTTGGGAAAGGTTCAAATGCTATATTCACCACCATAACAGGTACAAGCAAGCAAACTCTGAGAGTAATGCTATCCAATGCTAGAAGTCTAAACCTCAAAATGCACTCACTCGAAGCACTCCTTAAAATGGAGAACATCAACTTCTGTGCAGTGACAGAGACCTAGTTCAAGGCTCCAGAGAGTACCCTTGCATTACCAGGCTATAATTCATACCACACCTTTCGGCCACCTAACCTGGACTGAAACACTATAGGTGGAGGCGTGTCCATATTCATTAAGGATATCTACACCTCCAGGCTAGTTGCTCAACATAATGCATCCAAAATTATCCAAGTGCAACTAACACTGGGCAAGACTGCAATCCAGGTTGTAGCTTGTTACAAATCCCCCACCATGCCCCAGGATTCCCATTCTTCATTTTTAAGATACTGGGAAATATTAAGGTACAACCCAATACCTTAATCATGGGCGATTTCAACTACCCCACCATCAACTGGGATGACAACTCATGTATCAACTCATTCACTCAATGTTTTCTGGAATTCATACATTCCAATGCCTTGGATCAGATTGTCCACACCCCACCAGGGGCAGCAATTTCCTGGACCTGGTCATTACCAATACGAATAACTGGTGTTCCACGACACAGGTCAACTCCTTGCTGGTTAGATCCGACCACAAGCTAATCAGGCTAGATATCCATATCCCACCCTACCCCACCATTAAGGAAACCACTGTCAAAAACTATTCTAAAGCCAACTTCATGCTTCTTAAGACAGAAGTGGCAAACTTCACGACACCCATGCAGATGGAAAATAGAGGTACAACTGCTGAATCTTACACAAATGCACTGTATAAGCACATGCACAAGTGCATGGATCGTGCCATCCCCAACAGAAACAAGACACAATCCTCCAAAAAAATGAAGCCAATCTGGTCGTCCCCTGTCATAAACAATCTCTACAACAGAAGGAAGAAGCTGTTGGAAAAAGGAGTCAAATCTCAAGATTGGAGGAACTCCCTGGTCAGCCTCAGCATGAAGCTGATATCCCTCATAACATCCTCCAAAGCCAGTTATGAAAATAAAATTGCCACTGATTCCAAAGACAACCACAAAGCATTCTACAGCTATGTCAAGAATCTCAATGGCAACACTCAGACCTGCTCTGAGCTACAGCTCAATGGCACTAAACCTCTTGAACCAACTGATATTGCCAACATCCTGGCAGATAGGTTAATTGCTAAATTTACACCCCCTCACCTTCCAAAGGGCCCTTCTTAATACCGGAAGAATGGAAAAGCCCCTGCAATTATGGATGAGCTAGTAAAGACCACACACTCTAAAGCCAAGAACACAGCATCCAGTGAGACCAGACAACATGCCAGACTGCTTACTGCATGAACTACAGAATGAACTGGCACCCCACCTAAGAACCATGTTCAATCATAGCCTCACTTCAGGCTGTGTACCTACTGAATGGTGCACAGTGACAGTTATCCCACTCCACAAAGGTGGTGTCATCATGGACCTTGGTAACTATCGCCCCATTAGCCTGACAAGCCTGGTCTGCAAGGCCATGGAATGTATCATTTTACAGCTTATAAACAAAAACATAGATAACCTCCAAACCCTGGACCCCACTCAGTTTGGGTTTGTAAAAGGTAGATCATGTCTACTACACCTGATTGACTTCCTTGAAGCACTCACTAGAGCCATAAACAAGGGCAAGGTAGTGCACACAGCCTATCTTGACCTCACCAAGGCTTTCAGAACCATCCCCCACTCTGAAACTATAGATAAACTCACTAAACTGGGCATAAATCCCTATGTCACAAGATGGGTGGCCAGCTAGCTCACTGACAGAACCCACACAGTAAACATAGCCGACTCCAAGTCCAACTTCAGACCAGTGATGAGTGGAGTACCACAGGGTTCAGTCCTGGTCCCTGTCCTGTTCGGCATCTACTTTTCTGAAGTGCATACCAACACAGAAGGTCTTTGGCTAACAATGTTCGTAGATGACTGCAAACTGGGAGCCATAACAGACTCACCTAATGATGTAGACATTCTACAAAAGGGCCTCACAGAGACAGATGCTTGGTGTCAAAGTCATGGCCTCAAGCTCAATGCCAAGAAGTACACTTTGGGAAAGACTCGGTACTCATGAACTACCACATAGCCGGTATCTCTCTAAACACTGAAAGTGTGATAAGAGACCTTGGGACACTGGTGGATAGTAGCCTCTCCTTTGATAGACACATCACCACAGTAGTCAGGAAATCCTGCTACATGGCACACCTCATCACAAAAGGGTTCCCCTCTAGAGAAAAGGAGGTCATTGTTCCTCTCTACTCATTCCTCATGAGACCCTTTATAGAGTACAATGCTCCGTTTGGCATGTATCTCACAAGACACCTACAACAACTGGAAAAGCCACAGAAATACCTCACTAAGAGGATTACTGGCCTCAAATAGATGCCATACGCAGACTGTCTCATAAAACTCCAGTTCTACTCCATCGCATATTGCCTATTCAGAGGCAATCTCTGCCTAACATACAAAGCTATGTCAAACCCGGAGCTGTTGGACATGCTACACTTAAAGAAATCCCAATCTCTCCGAACCACATGGCCCAGGGACCTAAACCTTGTCATCACAATAAACAGAACATGCTGGAGGGGTAAATTCTTGTACCAGAGGCTTCCCATACTCTGGAACAAACTACCCATTCATGTCAAGCAAAGCTCCTTATTGGCCATCTTTAAGAAAAATCTTGATGACTGCATGGGAAATAAAAAAATCACCCTGGGGATCACTTCTGTGGCACTGCTTGACAGGGGCACAGGAAAATAATTTTCTTAGGTGGTGAAAACCAGGGAACCTTTTTGACTAGCCCTATATAGGCCCCAGGGCTGATAGCCTACTACCTACCTATGAACCTATGTCGCTGTGATAAACTTATACATTTACTGTCGTACCAGGGTTTGTTGTAACATATGTCCTGTGAGGGATATGAAATCAGTAACTCTCATGGCTGTCACTGTGTACTGACTGCAATCCTCAGACTATGCTTTTGCAGTTCTAAGACAGGTGTTCTGTCTGTAACATGAGAAAAATAAGGCTCCACACACTGCCCAATCTGCAGATAACCTTACAGGTGGGAGTTTCCTCAAACACATAACACTGTCATGACAGGTATTAAATCATGTAGACCAGCCATATCCACACACACCTTGTTAAACCAACATTACTTCAACTGCAGAAGAGCAACACTTACATTCTGTAGTCATGTCTGGCACATCCCCCTCCTGTCTGTTGGCCTGTCTACACAGTGTATGTTGTTAGAGGTAAATCCTAATACCATCTGTGATGCTATTTGCCAAACACCAACCTGAGATCCTGCTCACAGTCAATGAAAAGGCCCAACACCCACATGATGTTCCTAGATATTGGAGTGTGTTTCCATGCATTTCACTATGGGAATGTTACCACAGCTGTTTCACATGCAGTCAGCTAAAGGGGAACTGCAATTCATGCAGAGGCCATCAGCTGATCCTCAGCATCACTTACAAAACACAAGCTGCTGCCTAAGCAAAGCAGGTGTACTTCTCCACCTCCACCAGAGAGGGAGTGAGAGGGACAGACATAGACAAAGTAAGTCAGGGAGGGGGTGGGAGAGTAAAAGCTAAGCATGTTTGGGTCACACACCTACCAGTTTGGGGTTTCAAACCCCTGATTGACTATGTATTGCTATTACATGTCTATGCAGGTATTGCATGCACCACATAGCTTACATGTTGGGAGCTGTCCAAAGGTATATCTGATGGTGAATGACATCTGCAACAATGATATAGGAGTGATAAGGCAGGTGTAGTACACATGCCTGTCCACATGAACAGGTGCCAATGCCAACACAGCTACACTCTCTGAGGGACTCACGCACATTAACACAGTTGGCAGGGTCAGGAATAGACTTCCTAACTTGCTAGTTTGCCACAATACAGTAAACACAGGTATCACATGCACCGCAGGGGTTATCCGGATACTATATAGGCAAAGGGTATGTGAAGGTGTCTGACATCAGACAGCATGCTTCAGTAGGCCAATGGCAGTTGTAGTAAGTGTGAATGGGGCCAAAAGCATCATACTCCACACACACAGACACAGGGTGCCAGTACTGACATGCATGGGTGCATTGCTTCACAGGTGTGTAGTGGTTGACTGTGCCAGAAGGCTGTACAAGGCTAGATGAAGAGTATACCTTGGCATCAGGCCACATGACAATGTTCTGCAGTGTGGCTCAGGGGTGTAGTTAATGGATTGGCACACACAGGTGGGTATTGCATTCACCATCCAGTCATTTGGGCTACTATTGTGTGTGGCCAATGCTGTGCAATGCTTGCCATGTATGTGTTCCATAGTCCATGACATGGATGGTGTCTGGGATGTGCACACGTCCCACATGCATATTCAGTGATATGTGGAATTGCACCTGGGGTGTCTGGCCTCCCATGTTGTGTACACAGATTGTTATCATCAGATGTACCAGTCCTGGATTCATGTGGTAAGAACTGATAATGGACACCTGATTGACCCTGCACCTACATTGATAGCATGATACAAGTATTCCCTGGTATCAGTGGCAGCTGTCCATACAGGGCATGTGTTTCAGGCATGGTATGTCTTTTGTGGGTCAAATTTGATGGCACTACAGTTGTTGCAGGCATTTAGTGGGGAACATAGTGAAGGCGCACTGTCTGCAATCATGTGCCTATTGTAGTGATGGGACAGGGTGCCATGCCCTCTGTAGTCCACTGCAATCACACCATGGTTACTATCTGTGGGCAATAGGCTGGGTACTACCAACAAAGCAATTGTTGCCTAGGCAAGTGTGTTTGTGTATGAGACATGGGTTGGGAGTGTTTTCTGGGTAATACAAGGGTTGCATAATTTGTTCGCAAGGCCTTGATGTCACATGTAGGGGTATGGATTGGCAAACCCAACCTCTCAGCTATTTGACATCTGTTATCCTTGTAAGGTGGATATTGTGACATATAATAGGCCCACCGTATGAGAACTTTGTAAAACCCGCTCCACAATGAGTTCATTTATTACACACTCACTGCCAGCTCCACACAGGATACAAATGAGAAACACAGAAACAGACAGACACACACACACACGCACACACACACACACACACACACACACACACACACACACACACACACACACAAATACACACACACACACACACACATGCATACATACACACATACACACACACACATATACAAACACACACATACACACACACATACACACATACACACACACATACACAAGCCTCACAGTTGCCATGTCTGTGATTGGAATGCCTACCTAACTAGTTTATCACACTACGGCATTATGCAGTTATAGCATGTACCACAGAGATTACTGGACTACTCCTTTCCCAAAGGTGTATTTCAAAGAGAATAATATCAGCAGGCTTCCCAAAGAAGGGCATTGGAGGTTGTAGTGACTGCAAATGGCATTCTAAAACAATGGTTCCCTACACAGACAAACTAACACACACATACACACATCCACACTTGCCATGTCTGTGAATATACACCTACCTAACTAGTTTATCACACTACAGCATACACCTTTCCCAAAGGTGTATTTCAAAGGGAATGACAGCAGTAGGCTTTCCAAAGAAGGGCATTGGAGGTTGTAGTAACTGTGAATAGCCTCAAAAGCATTGCCGCCTACACAGACAAACTAACACACCCACAAACATCTACACTTGCCATGTCTGAGAATAGAACACCTACCTAACTAGTTTATCACACTACAACATTGCGCAGTTATAGGATGCACCACAGAGACTACTGAACTCTTCCTTTCCCAAAGGTGTATTTCAAAGGGAATGACAGCAGCAGGCTTGCCAAAGAAGGGCATTTGAATTGTAATTAGTGTGACTAGCCTAAAAAGCATTGATCCCTACACAGACGAACACACACACAGTTGTCACATCTGGGATTAGAACACCTAGCTAACTAGTTTATCATACTACAGCATTAAGCAATTATAGGACGTGCCAGAGAGATAACTGGACTTAATCCTTTCCCAAGGGTGTATTTAAAAGGGAATGACATCAGCAGGCCTGCCAAAGAAGGGCAATTGAGGTTGTAGTGACTGTGAATGACCTCAAAAGTATTACTCTCTACACAGACAAACTAACACACACACACTTGCCATGCCTGGGAATAGAACATCTACCTAATTAGTTTATCACACTACAGCATTACACAGCAATAGGGTGCACCGCACAGATTACTGGGCTATCTCTTCCCCAAAGGTGTATTTCAAAGTGACTGACATCAGCAGGCTTACCATAGTGGGGCAATGGGGAGGGCAGTGTGTGTTCATAGGCCATAGCTCATTCATCTAGTGGTGGACACACCACACTCAGTCACACACAGGTTTATATTCCACAGGTACGTGTATACAACTGCAAGATGACTGCTGCCTTGTACAGTCATGTTGCACAGTTAGCACTAGCACCACAGAGGCTATAATGCTGAGAGATTCCAGCGGTGAATGTCTATGGTGAGTGACATTTATAAATCATGTGGTTGTAGCTATTTGGCTGTGTGCTGGGTGGGACAGGTCTCATGTTGGAAGGCTCTTTGTCACTGTCACTCTCTTCCACACATCTATGTCTGTGTATGTTTGGCATATTATGGTGTGTTGCCTTGGATATATGTGTGTATTCCTACCCAATGTGTGTGCAAAGCATGACTGGTGCATACTGAGAAGTGTATGCAATAACATCTGCAACTGTCAGATATGTCTGGTCCACAGTTTTTGCCAGACATGGGTTCTTTAAGTGTGTGAGCATGCCCAGTATTTTGTTGTCTGACATTGCCTTCATTTCTCTAAGTGTGGGAGCATGGCCAGTTTGACCTTCTGTATTGAATGTATGGACCCATTCCAGGTAGATTGTACTCCAGTGCAGACCTTTGTGTTCTACACCTACAGCTAGCAAACTGTTTCTGCAGGATATCTGAAGATCAGTTGACAATATGGGGTCATACTGGGAAAAAGATAGTGGGTACTGTAGGTAATTGTGTCTGTGCTGCTTCTGCTACATGGTCCTGGTGTTAGCATAGATATTCAGACATATGTACTGTTATACACTGTGATGTTTTATGTCATCAAGTACTGTCATGTAGACATTTTTGGTCGCAGTGATGTCCTGGGGAACACAGGGTGAATGCAGCTGTGTCTAGTATTGTGGTCAAATGCCTACATATTTCTACAAACTAATGCCATTCTTGAGGTGGAGCTGCAGACAATTGCTGCTGGGTCTGTGTATCCGGTTCAGCACCTTGGTACAGTGGTGCCAGAGGATCCCATACTTGTACATCCATTGACATGACAGTATGGCCTTATCTTGCTGTGGCAATACCTCACAGCTGTACAGATTCACACAGGTTATCCAGAGGCAGGGGCATAACTCAGGATATTACCCCTATTGTGATTTATGAGCAGGTTTGTAGCCACCCATTCCTGTGTTTGCAGCCAGGGATATTATGTGCACACTGCTGTGTTTTGGACTTCACACACTCCATGCTGTCCATGCTTCCACCTCCCCTCTATTATTCTATCCTCTTCCATTCATTATGCAGACATTCTCTGATACTTTCCCTATACATTGGTGTTGGTTCACAGTTCATGTAGTAGGACATGAAGGACATGTTACTGTGGTTTGTCCACATGGCCTTGCATATTGGTCCTGTTGACTGTGTTACATTGTTATTTGGGAGTCCATGACATAACATACATTGGCAGTATGGGTGAAACACTGGCCTTTGGCAGAGGACTGATGCAGGTCAGCTGTAGCAGGCCATTGCATTCTGTCAGTCCCAGACCAAAACAACAGAGGCCTCCAAAGCAGACACCCAAACAACCACCACCTCAAGACATAGCACATGCAACACATAGTTCACAAAGTCAGTGTGCTAAACAGTCACAGCCCTTAAGGCCAAACAACATGCCAGACACACTTGTAATAGGTGACTCCATAGTCAGACACACTGACGTCCCACTCACCAGACTGAACAAGGAAAAGGTCACAGTAAGCTGCCTGTCGGGAGCTAGAATCCGCCACATAACACAAGCACTCAGGTCACTCCACAGCTAGTACAAATATGACTCAGTCATTGTACATGCTGGTGTGAACGACCTGAGACGTACCTCCCTGGACTACATGAAAAGAGACATAGAGGAGCTCTCTGATTATGTAGCCCAGGCCGGTATGACCCTGACCCTGAGCAGCATCTTACCCTCACCAAGAAAGATGCCACAGTACAAAGACAAAATGATCAGTTTTAACAATTGGCTTAATTACTGGTGTCATTCTAAGGGGATTCAATGTCTGTCTGCTTGGGATGACATGCTTGACAAGCCACGCTGCTTCGCAAGGGATGGCTTGCACCTGTCACCCCTGGGCTTCCGGATATTGGCCAAGGCTCTTGCCAACCCCATAGTGCCTTTTTTAGGCAAGGCTCAAATGACAAACCTACCGCCCTAGAAAACACAAGTGGAAAAAAACTAAGGGTAATGCTGCTCAATGCCAGAAGTCTAAACCTCAAGATGCACGCCCTCGAAGCCCTCCTCAGTATGGAGAACATCGATGTCTGTGCAGTGACTGAAACCTGGTTCAAGGCTCCTGAGAGCACCCCAGCACTATCAGGTTTTACCTCATATCATGCTTTCCGGCCCCAAAACTTGGACCGAACCACAAAAGGAGGGGGAGTATCCATTTTCATCAAAGATACCCACACCTCCAGGTTAGTGGCAATGCACAAAGCATCAGGGACTATCCAGGTGCAACTAACCATAGGCAAAACTGCCTTACAGTTTGTAGCATGCTACAGACCACCCTCTCAAACTCAGGAACCGCACACAGCCTTCCTGAAGACACTGGAGAGTATGAATGTCTCTCCAAATACCATCATTTTGGGAGACTTCAACTACCCAAACATAGACTGGGAACATTACTCAAGCCCCAACACCCTAGCCCAAAGGTTCCTAGAATTCATAAACAAAAATGCAATGGAACAACTAGTCACCATTCCCACAAGAGGAGACAATATATTAGACCTGATCATCACAAACATGGGGACAAAATGCTCCACACCGGAAGTATATCCCTCTTTGGTAAGATCAGACCATAAATTAATCTCACTTGAAATCCACATCCCGCCCCCACCCCCTGCACAAAAGACCACAGTGAAGAACTTCTCAAAAGCAAACTTCACACTTCTTAAGACCGAAGTGGTATCCTTCAAGGCCCCTGGGCCAGTGGAAACCACAACCCACACTGCTGAATCCTTTGCAAATGCCTTCTATGGGCACCTTCAAGAATGCATGGATCATGCAATCCCAAATAAAACCAAGACCCATTCCCCCAAAGGCAGGCGCCCGGTCTGGTGGACCCCAGCCATAAACAAACTTTACAACAGGAGGAGGAAGCTACTACATGACAGAGCAAAATCCCTAAAAGGGAAGGCATCTCTGATCAGTACTAGCAAAAAACTACGATCACTCATAAAATCATCCAAGGCCAACTTTGAGAGAAAAATTGCAAAAGACACAAAAGACAATCACAAGGCCTTCTTTAGCTATGTTAGAAACCTGGGTGGAAACTCCCAGATATGACACTGAACCCACTGACGTTGCCAACATTCTGGCAGACAGGTTCAGTGCAAATTTCTCCTCCCCCTCCCCCCCAAAAGGAGAAATAACTATCCCAGCAGAGTGTAGCCTCCCTAACATCTCAGATGCCCAGGTGAGAGCCGCCCTCTCTAAAGCTAAAAACACAGCATCAATGGGACCGGATGGTGTCCCAGGCTGTGTGCTACATGAACTCCAAGAGGAACTAAACCCACACATAAGGCTGCTGTTTAATCTTAGCCTTACTACAGGATACGTACCCAAAGAGTGGCGTACGGCAACAGTGGTCCCACTTCACAAGGGTGGTGCTTCTACGGACCCTGGAAATTACCGCCCCATAAGCTTGACGAGCCTGGTCTGCAAAGCTATGGAAAGGATCATTATGGAACTCATAAACAAAGACATTGGGGACCTACAGACATTGGATCCTACCCAATTTGGCTTTGTCAAGGGCAGATCCTGCCTTTTGAACTTGGTCGACTTTTTTGAAACAGTCACTAAGGCCATTGATGAGGGTAAGGCAGTTCACACAGCCTACCTTGACCTTGCAAAAGCCTTTGACACAATACCCCACTCGGGCATCATAGACAAACTCACCAGCTTAAATGTAAACCCATATGTCACAAGATGGGTTGCAAACTGGCTCAAGGACAGAACCCACAGGGTCAGAGTTGCTGGAGCTATGTCAGACTCTAAGCCAGTCACAAGCGGTGCCCCACAGGGCTCAGTCCTGGGACCCCTCTTGTTCGGCATTTATTTTTCCGAGGTACAGGCAAACATAGGAGGATTGTGGCTGACAAAGTTCGCAGATGACTGCAAACTGGGCGCCATAATTGATACTCCAGCTGACACAAACATCCTTCAGAGAAGCCTCATAGAAACGGATAATTGGTGCCAGAGCCATGGCCTTAAGCTGAACGCCAAAAAATGTATAGTCATACCCTTTGGGAAAAACAAGGTACTGACAAATTACCACATAGGTGGTAATCCAGTAAGTACGGAAGAGGTAATCAGGGACCTAGTGACCCAGGTTGACAGTAACCTCTCATTTGACACTCACATTGCCAAAGTGGTTAGGAAGACCTTCTATATTGCCCACCTTATCATGAAAGGTTTCACATCTAGATCAAGAGAGGTCATTGTGCCCCTGTACTCTTCTCTTATCAGGCCAGTGTTTGAGTATAATGCCCCATTTGGGATGTATCTCACCCGACATCTGCAGCAGGTGGAAAGACCCCAAAAGTTCCTCACCAAGAGGATAAAGGGTCTTAAACATATGTCATATGCTGCCCGACTGAAAAAACTCCAGCTCTATTCAGTTGCATACTGCCTACTCAGAGGTGATCTGTGCCTGACGTACAAGGCCATGTCCAATCCAGAATTAATGGACATGCTCCACCTCAGAAAATCCAAATCCATCAGAGCCACGAGAACAAGAGACTTAAACCTCAACACAGAAATAAATAGGATGTGCTGGAGGGACAGATTCATAACCCAGAGGTTCCCTACACTCTGGAACAGAATCCCAGTCCATGTTAGGCAGAGCCCCTCACTGACTCTATTCAAGAGAAATCTCGACGAGTGGATGGTAGATCGTAGGTTTACCCCGGGGGTCATCTCTGTGTCACTACTAGACAGAGGCACAGTAAACTAAACCCTAAAAGGATGTAGTATTCTCATCCTAAGGGGTGGGGAAAGCCACACACACTCTGGCTAGGCTTGTGGATGCCCTAGGGCAGATAGCCTAGTACGAACCTATGAACCTATGAACCTATGAACTACAATACAGTATATTCCCCTGGAGTGACAGGGGAGGTGTGCCGGGTGTTCTTGCCAATACATTCTGTCAGTAATGATCCAGTGGTGTGGATGCTGGTAGGGTGCTGCTTACAGCTAGGGACACAAATGCATGGGACACCTGCACTGCATGCTGCATTATTTCGCTATTGCCATATACAGGTGGGGGTCATATTGTACCCATTCCCAACAGCAGGGATAGGACTGGAGAGGTACCTGTGGGTGGTGGTTGGTTGAGTTGGGTGCCTGTGTGCTATGGACACTACTTGCATCTGACTCACAGACATGCATGGGGCATTCCACTTATGCTGGCTTGTGAAGGGACATCATCTGTTTCTCAATACATCATTACTATGACCTTTGTGGTCTGTGAGTGTTTGGCCAGATGACATCGGTATTCCCTACTACAAGCCGAGATAATGTTCTGCAAACCTGTATGTACAATTGCAAGGGTGTGTCTATTTAAAGGTTACACATTATACACTGTCTGTCTGGGGTACTTTCCCCTGTGTACTGCTTGTATATCTGGCTAAACAGTCATGCCATGTCCATCTTTCAAATGGTGACACATATTACCTCCATACATTTACAATGGCTTACTCCTACAATGTTTTATACTGGGGTGAATTGTATTTGGCACTGCAGTTGTGAGGACTTGGCCCTGTCATCAGCAGTACTGGGCAATGACCACCAGGACAAACCTCACCATGCATACATACTGACCACTCTCACACAATATGAAACACACACCAACGTTGCACAGGCATACCTGCATATTGTACAAATGCTTCAATCTATACTGCTACCTTGGCCACCTCAGGTAATATGTGCTCCACTGGTATACCTACACATACATGTTACTACAGTTCTACATAGGATTGGGGGGGGGTCACACATGACTGTTACTACGTGTCTACATCAGATGCGGGGGCACACCAGACTGTTACTACAGTTCTACATAGGAATGGGGGGAGGGCACACCTGACTGTTACTACAGTTCTACATAGGATTGTGGGGGGCACACCTGACTGTTACTACGTGTCTACATCAGATTGAGGAGGCGTACCTGACTGTTACTACATTTCTACATAGGATTGGGCAGACACATCTGACAATTGTACACATTTGCTATGACTGTACTGGTATGTCAGGTACTCCATTTCATATTTTATTCTGACCTATCATAATGCCTAGCAGCATATCAGTGCACTACAGGTCTTAGGTTTGATTGACCTACATATCAGTTTCTGACTTCCTACCCTTCAGAACTAACATCACACTGCCTGACCTGTTGTAGTCTGTCTGTGTAGGCCTGGAGGGGGGGTTACCCACAGCCATCATTCAGAGGGCTTTGCACAGCCTTTGTTTGAGTTTGTCTACACCTGTCCTGCTGGCTGAGAATGTTGTTGGGTATGTGAGCCTCCCTGACTGGCATGTGAGTGTCATATGGACACATGTGTAGCCCAGCATATTTCCTGCAGTGGGTTTTGTCACCATGTATAGTACTGGCCACTATGGTGACACCAGTATTTGTTACAGATCTCATGCTGCCACTATAGGTGTCTACTATCTGCTGGCATCCCATTCAGCCACCCGATTCCCTTGCATGCTCACATCCATACCATAAATACAAGTAACAACACATACTACTCCATTCGGTAATTGGTAGGAATAGTGACTTACCTTGTGGCTGTGCCAGTATTGAGGATGGTGCTGAAAGGCTGCCTATGTTGGATACACATAGTACACTCCCTATACATGGTTGAGCACAGGTAGTGTCAGGTTTGGCATCCCTTGTACTGTATATGCAAGTCAGAGAGATGTCATTCCCTGGGTCCCTACTGTGTCAGTGTATGTGCTATGCACTGCCTCTTTGCTAAGGCCAGGGCATACTGGGCATGCTTCCTTTTGCCTACTGGGGCAGGCTTAGGTTGTTCCTCCTCAGAGTCACTCTGTGCCTATGCAGGCCTTGGCAATGGTGGGATGCTGTGTGGCCCTTCCCCACGCTGTTCCTGCTGCAGCTGTTTCCCAGGATCATATTGTGTAGCATAGCACATACGATGACAATTTGAGTACATGTAGCTGCTGAGTACTGCAAGGCTCCACTGGATGTGTCCAGGCACTAGAACTGTGACTTGAGCATCTCAAACACATGCTCTATTATAATTCTGGTCTATGCATGCGCCTCATTATGGAGTTCTTGTTCAGGTGTGTACGCATTTCTGATGGGTGTCATCAGCCATGGCTCCAGTGCATAATCAGCATCCCCCACTATGGGACAGTAAAGGATGTCCCCATTGGCAAATCTCTGATACAACTGCATCAGATGTCAAATGTAGGAGTCATGATAGCTTCCAGGGCAGCCAACACACACATTCATTATAATGCCCTGGGCATTGCACGCGACCTGGCAGTTGATAGAGGGGAAGCCCTTGTGGTTAATGTAGACCCTACCCTGCTCACTGGGTGGTGCTTTTATGCATATGTGTGTGCAGTCTTTAGCACCCACTACCTCAGGGTATTCTTCTATTTGGTGAAAGAGACACATATTGCTGGTCAATGCCTCATGGGTGTGTTGGAAATATATGTGCTCACCAGCATGTGCCGACATGGCATCCAGGAACTGGTGGAGTACCCTGGATGTTGATGCCTGTGAGATCCCCATGATATCCCCAGTTGGCCCTTGGAAGGTACCTGTGGCTAGTATTCTTAGGCCTACACATACTTGGTATCCACTGGGATGGGTTCCCCTCTGTTCTGTGTGTGAGGAGTGGCCGGCACAGCTCAACAATTTGCTGTAGTAGGTCCCTGTCCACCCTATAGCACTCCACTATCTCCAGCTCATGTAGCCCCTGGTAGGTTACTCTGGGTCTGTAAACTCTTCTCCATCTCCTCACTGTGGGTTGATCGACAGCATTCTCATCCTCACCACCCTCAGCCTCTTCCACATGTTGATGTATGATTGCTACTGCAGTCCCTATCATTTTGTTGTTTTTGTTTGTTAAAATTTCCCCGCTTTTATACACCGGTGGTGTAGTGTATGTGGGAAAAAACAGAGGAAAGGTGTTTGCATAGTTTATAGTAGTGTTTTGGGCTGGGCTGGGCTGCTGCCTGTGTAATTGGCTGATTCTGATACATTTCACTTGCCAGCTATGTTAGTTTTCCTTGATTACCTTCCTACTGCTGATTTCCCTTCCATTGTCTTCCTGTTTAAGCCCAGGGGTGTGCCGTGCAAACACAGTGCTCAAATATGCACAGAGCTGCTATTTCCTCGTGTACTTTTTTTTTTCCTTTAAAACCCAGTGCGCGGCGCGCACACCCACTTAGGCAATGTAAAGAGTGCTAGGCAGCCTCAAACACACCCCCTTGTTTAGCTCTGCTAAGCTAAGGGCAAACCCGAGCCACAGGGCTCCAATCCGCTTACAGTATGCCTGAGACACACCCCTATGATGTCAGCTAACTCTTAGACTTGAACCATGCTATTCCTGCACTTGCACTCTTGGGTGCTGACTAGCATTGAGGGGAAATCTGTAATTCAGTATCATTCCCCTCATTTGCATAGGATTGCCTGCTAATGCATAGTTACAGGTCCCACACTGAGCCTTCCCCCTTAGCAACCATTATTCACTGACCATGTTGTCTTCTGCCTGCCATTGAGTATATTGGCAAAATGGTGATTTTGGTTAGAATGCTTATTTCAGCTTTTTTTTATTTTCGGCCCGATCCCATTTACATGCCACCACCCTACGCTTAAACAGCCGAAATCGGCTAAAAAAGTAAGTTAATTTTTTTTTAACTGTTTTCCATGCCAATGGCCATATATTTGGCCATTGGCATGCTTTCCACATTATATACACCCTTTATTTGGAGCTGCCATGGCTCCGTTTTGTAGTTTGCAGAAACCTACTCAGTTATGCAGACTACACTAGTCCTGCACAGCTGGCTGACAGCTTCCTGGAGCGCAAATTCACCTCATTGGCATAGTTTTCACCTGCAAATGGGGTAATTTGCATACATAAGCTCTGTCCGTGCAGGACTAGTTTAGGAGCACTCGTGCACATCCCGGGAGCTCTTTCCTGAATCGCACATCGGCCATATTGCCTGCAGCAGCTCTTAAACTTTTCCTGCACGCCATGCAGGGCTTGCTGAATCCTGGGTAATATCTTTTGCTACTGTGTATGCAAAGAGATTTTGAGTATACAATTATTAAAACTGCACTTCTAAACTTTGTTATATGACAGAATTTGTTTCAAGAGAATTTTTGTAAAGGTCAGTAATTTAAAATATTCTTGAATGCACAGCCTTTCTTTGCAAAGCCACATTGAATCACATGGTAGAGAATATTTCTAATTTTAAGAATAAAGCACAAGGCATTTTTTTCATATCTTGTTTTCTGTATATAACATGATGCATTTTGGGGCCTTTTCTCCAGGGTTAGGTGTGTAAGACACTTTGCCATAGGTGAATACGGGTCCATATTAGTTCACTAAACACACTTTCCAGTGAACACACATTCACAAACTGTCATTCATTGAAAATCACTTATGGGATTCAGTGAATACTCCAGGACAAAGAAATACTTGCCCTGCAACACAATGGACCCACATCTAGCTAAGTTGAACCCACCCAAGTGAGGGGCTTTTTCCCCTACAGCACCCCTAACTATATATACCAACTCTGAGATCGCACTACCGTGGAGAACAGGGCAAAGTTGTGTACTTGGCTAACTATATCTTTGCCCCGGGAGTATTCATCGAATCGCAGAAGTGATTTTCGATGAATGACGGTCGATGGATGTGTGTATGCTGTAAAGTGTTTTGGCTGAACTAATGTAGACCCTATGAAAACAAATCTCTTAACAATTATCATGAAGGACAAATGAATCATATTTAAGTGATATATGGTTAATATTGGAATTAGCTTGATTAACTGAATAGGAGTTCAGTCTTACACATTATGTACTTTTTTAAAAAATAAGTAAATGTTAATTGAGTGACAAGACATTTAAGAAAAATGAGTGATGGATTAAAAGGACTTAGGGTCATCATTAATTAGTGCAGGAATTTAAATTAAACTTCAAATAAGTTACTTAAATACCTTGTAATGACTTAGAAGATAGTTATTTCTCACTGCCACCTGCTGGATGCTGATTTATTTCCATACAGTGATATTAAACTAAGTTTCAGTTATCAATAAGAAATTTATATTTTTTAAACATTGTCTACTCCCGTTCATTTTTTTCATCCTGGATGGTTAGCAATACCCTGGTTACATGCTCACACCATAAAAATAACACAAGTTCATCATACTTTGTTAAGTTATAGTGATGAAATACTGTCTAGCCTATTCAAAAACTGTATATAACAGGGTAATTCTGTTTCTAATTCTGAATTTAGCTCTTACATTATGTCACAAAAGTACATTTCAAAAGTGCAAATGGACAAGAATTCTTTTTTGATGCCAATGGAAACCCTAAACTAAGTTTAGAAATACTCAATCAACAGATTTTTCTCAATGGTACTATGCGATGTGTTTCTGTTGGAACTGTTGACTTCCGTACTCCAGAGAGCAGAGGAATCACCATTAATGACAGTTTAATAATGTGGAAAGGAGGACATGGCCAGGTTGTTTTTATGTTGTTTTCTATTTACCTTTCTTTTGAGACAGTTCACTATTTTATTTTTATAAAGAAAAGTAACATCATATATGGTATTAATGGTACAGATTCTCTCAGATCATAAACGCAGCTAACAGCCAGTCATATTTTGTGTTTTTCTGCAAATGTTAATGTTCACTTATTGTTACCAGTCTAGAAAATAACTAAATAAATAACTGAATAAATAAAGAAACAAACAGTAGTATATTGACATTGTGCCTATTTGAAGTAGAGTCTGGATTTTGTTCACTTTAATTTCTCTAAGTCATTTGGGTTTCTAATACCATGAAGGGAATGGACCCCACTGCTAAGTCAAAGTACGATTAAAGTTCATGAAATTAGTGTTGTTTCAATCTTTGATGTTTGCCAGAAAATGCTCTTCATAGCACCCGCAATGTGCCAAGTAATGACTCCTTCTGCAATTCATACAGAGTTACATGTATCGGTAACTTATTTAAGAACAATTGTAAATTATTTTATATAAGACCCATTACTCCTACTACTACTGGAACTGTCTGGATTTCTTCCTTCCACATTGTCCTTATTTCTGCCTGCAAATCCTGGTATTTTTATGACTTTGTGTCTCTCTGTGCATAAGACTCTGTAATCACTGGGTACAGCAATTTCCATGATCTATGCTACTTTTGTCTTCTTTTCATGGACTACTACATCTGATTTTCTTACATCTAGTTTTTAACTATTGGTAATGGGTGATCCCATGTGATATAAACTTCGTCATTTTTTATGATGCTTTGTGGCTCATGTTGCCAGTGTTTTTCAGCTACTTCAATATTATAATGTTTGCACATCCCCAATGCAACAGTCTTGCCACATTATGTCTTTCAGTGTACAGTCCTTCTACCATTAGTGTATCACAACCAGCAACAAAATGTGTTACTGTTTCCAATTCTAACAAAACCTGCATTTATCTGTTTCTCTCACATTTTCAATGGCATTTGTAAACCAACATATGCATAGTCCACTATCCTGGGTCACCAATATTAACCTTTCTTCTTTTTGTTTAAATTCACCCCTTTTTAACCATTCCTGCATTCGATCTTGATTAACACGATGTTGTTCCAAGAGGTTTCTGTACTTGCACCTATATTTATACATTTTGTACATTTCTTGCCTTCTCATCTGATCCTTTACCTTCTATTCTTTCTTTTGTTTTTTTTGGCATATTCAGTTCTTCCTAATTTTTATCTACTTCTGGTTTGATTTCCATTCCCACTTGACACCAGTATGCTTTTGCTAAACTATGCAGGGAAGTCATCTTAAGCTTATTCTCTTAAAGTTTTAAAACTTCCTCTATGTTGGGATCTTCTGAAGTCAGCAGATATGTATACAGTCCTACTATTGCAGAACTATACATGTATTCAGTTTTGAGGATGCCCATATCTCCTTCAGAATGGGGAATATATAATCTTGGTACACATCATCATCATCTTCTTTCAGCTGTTCTCGTTAGGGGTCACCACAGCAGATCACCTGATTTAATTTCTTCCTGTTCTCTGCATCTTGCTCTGTCACACCAACCACCTGCATGTTCTCTCTCACCACATCCATAAACCTTATCTTAGGCCTTCCTCTTTTCCTGTTACCTGGTAGCTTCATCCTTAGCATCTTTTTCCCAATATACTCAGCATCCCTCCTCAGCACACGTCCAAACCAACGTAATTGTGCCTCTCTGCTACAGATTTTTATAAATCATTTGATAAGCATTTTTTATGTTTATATTTTGTTACATTTAATGTCTCCAAGTCTTTTGGGTTTCTAGTATCATGACAGGTATGGACCCCATTCCTAAGTCAAAGTATGATAAAAGTTAATGAAATTAGTATTGTATCAATCTATGATGATATCCAGAAGTGCTCTTTGCAGCATCCACAATATTCCCTGTAATGACTCCTTCTGCAATTTGTACATAATTACATATATTGATAGCATATCTAAATAAGGTCTCTCCAAACACCATCATATTGGGTGACTTCAACTACCCAAACATAAACTGGGAGCACTACTCAAGCCCCAACACCCTCGCCCAATGCTTCCTAGAATTTATAAACTCAAATGCTATGGAACAACTGGTCACTACTCCCACAAGAGAGGAAAACATATTGGATCTGATCATCACCAACATGGGGACTCTATGTTCCATACCAGAGGTATACCCCTCATTGGTAAGATCTGCCCATAAATTAATCTCACTGGACATCTATATCCTGCCCCAACCCCCAGCCAAAGAAACCACGGTGAAGAACTTCTCAAAAGCAAACTTCACACTTCTCAAAACCGAGGTGGAATCCTTCAAAGCCCCCGGGCCAGTGGAAAATACGGCCCAAACCACAGAATCCTTTACAAATGCATTCTATGGACACCTACAGGAATGCATGGATCATGCTATCCCAGATAAAACCAAGACTCACTCCTCCAAAGGCAGGAGACCTGTCTGGTGGACCCCAGCCATAAATAAGCTATACAATAGAAGGAGGAAACTACTACATGATAGAGCAAAATCCCAAAAAGGGAAAGCATCTCTGATCAGTACTAGCAAGAAACTACGATCCCTCATAAAATTATCTAAGGCCAGCTTCAAAAGAAAAATTGCACAAGATGCTAAAGATAATCACAAGGCCTTCTTTAGTTATGTCAGGAACCTGTGTGGCAACTCCCAGATATGCTCTGAGTTAGTGCAAAATGACAAAAAATACACTGAACCCACAGACATTGCCAACATCCTGGCAGACAGGTTCAGTGCAAACTCCCCCCCCTTCCCCCCCAAAAGAGCAAATGTCTATCCCAACAGAGTGTAGCCTCCCTGACATCACAGTTGCACAGGTGAGAGCTGCCCTCTCCAAAGCAAAACACACAGCATCAATTGGACCGGACGGTGTCCTGGGCTGCGTCTTACATGAGCTCCAACATAAAGTCACTGTCAGTCTCAGCCTTACTATAGGATATGTACCCAAGGAATGGCGTACAGCAACAGTGGTCCCACTCCACAAAGGTGGTGCCACAACGGACCCCGGATACTATCACCCTATAAGCCTGACTAGCCTGGTCTGCAAAGTGATGGAGCGTATCATCATGGAACTCATAAACAAAGACATTGGGAACCTCCAAACACTGGATCCTACCCTATTCGGCTTTGTTAAGGGCTGATCTTGCCTCTTGAAACTAGTTGACTTCTTTGAAACAGTCACCAAGGTCATAGATGAAGGGAAGGTAGGCCACACAGCCTACCTGGACCACGCAAAAGCCTTCGACACAATACCCCACTCGGGCATCATAAATAAGCTCACCAGATTAAATATCAATCCCTATGTCACAAGATTGGTTGCAAACTGGCTCAGGGATAGAACCCACATGGTCAGAATTGCAGGTGCCATGTCAGACTCTAAACCAGTTACAAGTGGCGTCTCACAAGGCTCAGTCCTGGGACCTCTCTTGTTCGGTATATATTTCTCTGAGGTACAGGCTAACATGGGAGGACTATGGCTGACCAAGTTCACAGATGACTGCAAACTGCGTACCATAATCGACTTGCTGACTGACACAAGCATCCTCCAAAAGGGTCTCACAGAGAAGGATAACTGGTGCCAGAGTCATGGCCTAAAGCTAAATGCCAAAAAGTGCATAGTCATCCCCTTTGGGAAAAACAAAGTGCCCACAAATTACCACATATGTGGTAATCCATTAAGTACAGAAGAAGTAATTAGGGATTTGGGGACCCAAGTAGATAGCAATCTCTATTTTGACAATCACATTGCCAAAGTAGTTAGAAAGACCTTCTATATAGCCCATCTTATCACAAAAGGGTTCACATCTAGATCAAGAGAGGTCATTGTGCTACTCTACTCATCACTCATCAGGCCCATAATTGAATACAATGCCCCATTTGGGATGCACCTTACCCGACACCTGCAGCAACTGGAAAGACCCCAAAAGTACCTCACCAAGAGGATTAAGGGACTCAAACAGATGTCCTACGTAGTTAGGCTAAAGAAACTCCAGGTCTACTCAGTTGCTTACCGCCTACTCAGAGGAGATCTGTGCCTGATGTATAAAGCCATGTCCAAACCAAAATTAATGGACATGCTCTACCTCAGGAAATCCAAATCCTTTAGAGCTACATGCTCCAGGGACTTAAACCTCAGCACAGAAATAAATAGGACATGCTGGAGGGACAGATTCATATCCCAGTGGCTCCCCTCACTCTGGAACAAAATCCCAGTCCATGTTAGGCAGAGCCCTTCAATGATCCTCTTCACGAGAAATCTTGACGAGTGGATGGGAGATCGTAGGTTTACCCCTGGGATCTCTTCTGTGTCCCTACTAGACAGAGGCACAGTAAATTAACCTTAAAAGGGCTATCTTCTGTGACCTACTATACAGAGGCACAGTCAACTAATCTAAAAGGGTGGCGAAAGCCAAACACACTCTGGCTAAGCTTATAAATGCCCTAGGGCAGGTAGCCTAGTATCAACCTATGAACCTATGAACCTATGATTGTAAATTCTTTTTTATAAGACCCATTGCTCCTACTACCATTTGAACTGTCTGGGTATTCTTCCACACTGCCCTCATTTCTGCCTGCATATGCTGGAGGGATAGATTCCTGTCCCAGAGACTTCCCATACTCTGGAACAAACTACCCATCTATGTCAAACAGAGCTCCTCATTAGCACTCTTCAAGCAAAATCTTGATGAGGGGATGGGTAACAGCAAATTTACCCCGGGGATCACTTCTGTGGCCCTGCTTGACAGGGGCACAAGAAAATAATCTGCTTGGGTGGCGAAAGCCAACGGATCTTTTGGCTAGGCTTACTTATGCCCTCGGGGTGATAGCCTAGTACCTACCTATGAACCTATATACTGGTACTCTATGACTCTGTGTCTCTCTGTGCATAAGACACTCTAGTCACTGGGTGCAGCAGTTTCAGTGATCTATGCTACTTTTGTCTTTTCATGGACTACTAGATCTGATTTTCTTGCATCTATTTTTTTGAACTGTTGTTAATAAGTGATCCCATGTGATATAAACTTCAACATTTTCTATGATGCTTTGTGGCTCGTGTTTCTCATGTTTTTCAGCTCCTTTGGTATTATAATGTTTGCACAATCCCCAATGTAACAGTCTTGTAACATTATTATGCCTTTCAGTATACAGTCCTTCTGTCATTAGTATATCACAACCAGCAACAAGATGTGTGACTGTTTTCAATTCAGTTTTACAAAACCTACATTTGTTTTGTTTCTCTCACTTGTTCAATAGACTTTGTAAACTAATGAGTATGTAGTTCACTATCTTGGGCTGCTAATATTAACCTTTCGTCTTTTGGTTTAAATTCACCTCTTCTTAGCCATTCCTGTGTTCAATCTTGAACCACATGAAGTTGTTCCAAGACATTTCTATACTTGCAACTATATTTATTCATTTTCCATGTTGATTGCCTTCTCATTTGGATTTTTATCTACTTCTGGCTTGATTTCCAGAGCTACTTGACACCAATATGCTTCTGCTAAACTAAGCAGGGAAATTGTCTTAGACTTATTCTCCTCATGTTTCAAAACTTTCACTATGTTTAGGTCTTGTGAGGTCAGCAGGTATGTATGCAGTCCCACAATTGCAGATCTACACATGTAATAAATTTCGAGGAGGCCCATTCTTCCATCAGAATCTTTTTTTTCTTCTTTCGGCTGCTTCCGTCAGGGGTCACCACAGCAGATCAACTGTTTCCATGTCTTCCTGTCCTCTGCATCTTGCTCTGTCACACCAACCACCTGCATGTCCTCTCTCTCCACATCTATAAACCTTATCTTAGGCCTTCCTCTTTTCCTTTTACCTGGCAGCTTCATCCTTAGCATCTTTTTCCCAATATACTCTGCATCCCTCCTCAGCACATGTCCATACCAATGTAATCTTGCCTCTCTGCCTTTGTCTCCAAACCTTCCAACCTGGGCTGACCCTCTAATATACTTATTCCTAATCCTGTCCATCCTCATCACACCTAGTGTAAATCTTAACATCTTCAACTCTGCCACGTCAAGCTCTGACTCCTGCCTTTTTGTCAATGCCACTGTCTCCAACCCATATAACATAGCTGGTCTCACTACCCTCTTGTAGACCTTCCCTTTCACTCTTACTGGTACTCGTCTGTCACAAATCACTCCTGACAGTCTTCTCCACCCACTCCATCCTGCCTGTACTCTCTTCTTCACCTCTCTTCCACACTCACCATTACTCTGAACTGTTGATCCCAAGTACTTAAACTCATCCACCTCTGCCAGCTCTACTCCCTGCATCCTCACCATTCCTCTATCCTCCCTCTCATTCACACACATATATTCTGTCTTAGTCCAGCTGACCTTCATTCCTCTTCTCTCTAGAGCATATCTCCACCTCTCCAGGGTCTCCTCTACCTGTTCCCTGCTCTCACTACAGATTACAATGTCATCTGTAAACATCATAGTCCATGGGGACTCCTGTCTGATCTCGTATGTCAACCTGTCCATCACCATTGCAAATAAGAAAGGGCTCAGAGCTGGTCCTTGATGTAAGCCCACCTCCACCTTAAACATGTCCATCACTCCCACCGCAGACCTCACCGCTGTCACACTACCCTCGTACATATCCTGTACCACTCTTACATACTTCTCTGACACTCCCGACTACCTCATACAATACCACAACTCCTCTCTAGGCACCCTGTCATATGCTTTCTCTAAATCCACAAAGACAGAATCCAACTTCTTCTGACCTTCTCTGTGCTTCTTCATCAACACACTCAAAGCAAACATCCCATCTGTAGTGCTCTTTCCTGGCATGAAACCATACTGCTGATCACTAATCAGCACCTCCCTTCTTAACCTAGCTTCCACTACTCTTTCCCATAACTTCATGCTGTGACTGATTAATTTAATCCCCCTGTAGTTACTATAGCTCTGCACATCACCCTTATTCTTAAAAATCGGTACCAAAACACTTTTTCTCCATTCCTCAGGTATCCTCACTTTCCAACATTTCATTAAACAATCTAATTAAAAACTCCACTGCCATTTCACCTAAACACCTCCATGCTTCCACAGGTATGTCACCTGGACCAGCAGCCTTTCCTTTCTTCATCTTCTTCATTGCTATCCTTACTTCCTCCTTGCTAATCCATTGCACTTTATGATTCACTATCCTCATATAATCCAACCTTCTCTCCCTCTCATTCTCTTCATTCATAAACCCCTCAAAGTACTCTTTCCATCTGCTCAACACACTCTCCTCGCTTGTGAGTACATTTCTCTCATTATCCTTTATCACCCTTACCTGCTGCACATCTTTACTAGCTCAGTCCCTCTGTCTAGCCAATTGGTACAGGTCCTTTTCTCTCTCCTTAGTGTCCAACCTTTTATACAACTTGTCATAAGCCTTATCCTTAGCCTTCACCACCTCTCTCTTTGCCATGCATCTCATCTCCTTATACTCTTGTCTACTTTCTTCATCTCTTTGACAATCCCACTTCTTCTTCGCCAACCTCTTTCTCTGTATACTCTCTTGTACTTCTTCATTCCACCACCAGGTCTCCTTGTCCTCCTTCCTCTTTCCAGATGTCACACCAAGCACCTTTCTAGCCATCTCTCTTACTAGCTCTGCTGTAGTTACACAGCTATTCGGTAACTCTTCACTGCCACCAAGTGCCTGTCTTAACTCTTCCCAGAACATCACCTCACTATTACCATTTTTCAATTTCCACCATTTGATCCTTGGTGCTGCCATCACACTCATCCTCCTCTTCTTGAACACCAATGTCATCCTATAAACCACCATCCTATGCTGCCTAACTACACTTTCCCCTGTCACCACTTTACAGTCTCCAATCTCCTATGCACTGGTTTTTATAAATCATTTGATAAGCATGAAGCATCCTTTATTTTCCTGTACAACCTATCCAACACCTTTTGGGGCCAGACAATCACTCCAGAACTGTAAGTTAGGACAGGAAGAGTAAATTGGTTTATAGCTTGAATTTTGCTCCTAGATGTCAACACTGTTTTCAGTATTAATTTAAGTCTTCTAAAATATTCCTTACTAAGTTTTATTCACATTTGTTCATGTTTTATTGTTAATCATTCATCAATTCACAAATGTTTATACACTCCCTCTTACTCAAGTTCTTTTATATAACATTCCTGTCCCAAACTGATATTTTCCTGGTGCTGTAACTTACCTGGTTTGCACACTTATCAAGACCAGATGACATTCTTGCATCATCTGAAAATGTTTTTACCAATTGCAGTTGTGCTTTCAGTTCCTCATCTGATGAACTAGAGTTTTAAATCATCTACAAGAAGAAGATGAGAAGTCTTTACACTTTGTTGTTTACTGGGAGCCAAATTGTAGCCACAAAATAATCTACGTAGACAACTAAATGGGTTAAGGGCAAGGCAAAACAGCAGTGGTGACAGAGAGTCACCCTGGAATATCCCACTTTGAATTTTTATCCCCGGAATAATAATTTGTCCTTTATCATGGCATAACTACAAATTGGTTTGCCACTATTTCATGGTCACT
The DNA here is from genome assembly GCF_019279795.1 of Protopterus annectens. Taxonomy (NCBI): domain Eukaryota; kingdom Metazoa; phylum Chordata; order Ceratodontiformes; family Protopteridae; genus Protopterus; species Protopterus annectens. Next base: position 1,113,870,760 of record NC_056726.1, read on the forward strand.
GTAATGAAACCAAACAGTGTAGGTTGTATCTTATACATTTTAAACACTCTTTTATCCATGAATGTGGGTTACTGTCAAATGCTTTTTTTTATAGTCTGTCCATGCCACACTTAGATTTTTTCCCTTTTTATAGTTCTCCATTATGACTTTATTTAACAATAAATGATCCTTTGTTCCATGTGACTTTCTTTTATTACCCTTTTGTTCTATTGTCATAACTGAGTTTTCTTCTAAATGACTATAAACTCTGTCAGCATTAATTCCAGTGTATAGTTTATACACCATCAGAAGGAAAGTTATTGGTCTATAGTTTTTAGGATAGCTCACAGGTTTGCTGTTAAGTAACAGCATTTTTTTCCAGTTGTTAACCAGGTTGGTGTCTGTTTGGGGTGTGCATATAAATAGTTCTTACTCATGGCTAAATGTTCATGCAAAAATCTTAATACTTTTAGCCAGAAGTTAGGTACTGCATCTTGACCTGGAGTTTTCCAATTAGGAAATTAGGAAATTAGTTTCCATCTCTCTGGCTATTACTTCATCCCAGTTCATACCCTGTATAAGTTCATACGGTCATAGGTAAGTACTAGGCTATTGGCCCTAGGGTCTATATAAGCCTAGCCAAAAAGGTACTCTGGCTTTCACCACCCAAGAAAATTATTTTCCTGTGCCACTGTCGAGCAGAGCCACAGAAGTGATCCCCAGGGTGAATTTCCTATTTCCCATCCAATCAAGATTTTTCTTGAAGAGTGCTAATGAGGATCTTTGTTTGATATAAATAGGTAGTTTGTTCCAGAATATGGGAAGTCTCTGGGACAGGAATATATCCCTCCAGCATGTTCTGTTTATTGTGGTGACAAGATTTTTGTCCCTAGAGCATGTAGCTCTGGGGGACTGGGATTTCTTTAAGTGGAGCATGTTGAACAGCTCTGGGTTTGACATAGCTTTGTATGTTAGGCAGAGATCACCTCTGAGTAGGCGATATGCAACAGAGTAAAGCTGGAGTTTTTTGACACAGTCTGTGTAGGGCATCTGTTTGAGGCAGGTAATCCTCTTTGTGAGGTATTTCTGTGGCCTTTCCAGTTGTTGTAGATGTCTTGTGAGGTACATACTAAAAGGAGCTTTGTACACTATAATCAGTCTAATGAGTGACGTGTAGAGGGGAACAATGACCTCTTTTTTCCTGGATGAGAAACCCTTTGTGATGAAGTCTGCCACTTAGAAGGAATTTCTGACTAATGTGGTGATATGATTATCAAAGGAGAGACTACTGTCCACTTGTGTCGCAGTTTCTTATCACACATTTGATGTTAAGTAGACTACTGCATATGTGGTAGTTCATGGGTACAGAGTTTTTACCAAAGGGGATGACAATGCACTCTTTGGCATTGAGCTTGAGGCCATGGCTTTGGCACCAAGCATCTGTCTCAGTGAGGCCCTTTTGCAGGATGTCCACATTGTTAGGAGTTTTGATTATGGCTCCTAGTTTGCAGTCATCTGCAAACTTCATTAGCCAAAGACCTTCTGTGTTAGCCTGTACTTTAGAGAAGTAGATATAAAACAGGAGAGGACCCAGGACTGAACCCTGTGGTACTCCACTTGTCACTGGTCTGAAGTCAGATTTGCAGTCTGCTACTTTCATGGCGTGGGTTCTTTCAGTGAGCCAGTTGGCAACCCATCTTGTGACATAGGGATTTACACCTAGTTTAGTGAGTTTATGTATAATTCCAGAGTGGGGGATGGTGTTGAAAGCCTTGGCAAGTCTAGACAGGTTGTGTGAACCACCTTACCCTCATCTATGGCTTTGGTGACTGCTTCAAAGAAGTCTATCAGGTTTAGGAGACATGATCTGCCTTTTACAAACCCAAACTGGGTGGAGTCCAGACTTTGGAGATTACCAATATCTTTGTTTATAAGTTCCATGATGATACGTTCCATGGCCTTGCAGATCTGGCTCCTCAGGCTAATGGGGCGGTAGTTCCTGGGGTCCATGGTGGCTCCCCCTTTGTGGAGTGGGATAATGGTCGCTGTGCACCATTCAGTGGGCACAAAGCCTGAGTTGAGGTTATGACTGAACATGGTACTTAGGTGGGGTGCCAGTTTGTTCTGTAGTTCATGAAGAATGCAGCCTGGGATGTTGTCAGATCCCATGGATGCTGTGTTTTTGGCTTTGGAGAGTGGGTTTTTTACTTGTACAGCCGTGATTACAGGAACTTTGCATTCTTCCGGTATAAAGATGGGCCCTTTAGGGGGGTGAGAGGGGGGTAAAGTTAGCACTGAACCTATGTGCCAGGATGTTGGTAATATCAGTTGATTCTGTATATTTAGTGTCACTGTGCTGTAACTCAGAGCATTGAGATTCTTGACATAGCTATAGAATGCTTTGTGGTTGTCTTTAGAATCAGTGGCGATTTTGTTTTCGTAACTAGCTTTGGAGGGTTTTGAGGGATCTCAGCTTCTTACTGAGGCTGACCAGGGAGCTCCTCCATTTATAGGATTTTACGCTTTTTTGCAACAGTTTATTTCTTCTGCTGTAGAGTTTGTGTATGGCAGGGGACCACTAGATTGGCTTCATTTTTTTGGAGGATAGCATCTTGGTTCTGTTAGGGATAGCACAATCCATGCACTCATGAAAGTGCTTATAAAGTGCATTTGTGTAGGATTCAGCGGTTGCACCTCTATTGTCCATCTGCATGGGTATCGTGATGTTTCCCACTTCTGTCTTAAGAAGCATGAAGTTGGCTTTGGAGAAATTTTTTTTACAGTGGTTTCCCTAATGAGGGGTGGGGGTGGGATGTGAATGTCTAGGGTGATTAGCTTGTGGTCGGATCAGACCATTGAGGAATTGACCTCTGGTGTGGAACACTGGTCGCCCATGTTGGTAATGACCAGGTCTAGGATATTGCTGCCACTGTTGGGGGTGTTGATAAGTTAATCCAAGGCATTGGAATTTATGAATTCCAGAAAACTTTGAGCAAAAGATTTGGTACATGAGTAGTTTTCCCAGTTAATGGTGGGGTAGTTGAACTCACACATTATTAGGGTGTTGGGTTGTACCCTAATATTTTCCAGTGTATCAAGAAATGAGGAGTGGGAATCCTGGGACATGGTGGGGGATCTGTAGCAAGCTACAATTTGGATTGCGGTCTTGCCCAGAGTTAGTTGCATTCCGCCCCCACCCTTGGTCAAAGAAACCACAGTGAAAACCTTTTCCAAAGCAAACTTCACGTTACTTAAGACTGAGGTGGAAAGATTCAAATCCACCATGCTAAAGGATAACGTTGCCCAAGCTGCAAAATCCTTTACTAATGCACTCTATGGGCACTTACAAGAATGCATGAATCTTGCTATCCCAAGCAAAACCAAGACTCACTCCTCCAAGAAAAGGAAACCAGACTGGTGGACCTTGCCATAAAGAAGCTATACAATAGAAGGAGGAAACTAGTACAGAAAAATAGTAAAATCCCAAGAGGGGAAGACATCCGTGATCAGTATCAGCAAGAAACTACGATCCCTCATAAAATCATCCAAGGCTAGCTTCAAAAGAAAAAATTTTCAAGGACTCCAAAGATAACCACAAGGCATTCTTTAGCTATGTCAAGAATTTAAGTGGCAATTCCCAGATCTGTGCGGAGTTAGTGCAGAATGGCACAAAATACGCTGAACCGACCGATATCGCCAACATCCTGGCAGACAGGTTCAGTGCAAACCTCACCCCTCTCTCACCCCCAAAAGGGCCCATAACCATACCAGAAGAATGTAGTGCCCCTGAAATCACAGACACTCAGGTTAAAACAGCCTTCTCCACAGCCAAAAACACAGCGTCAATAGGACTGGACGGTGTCCTAGGCTGCATCCTACATGATCTCAAAGATGAATTAACCCCTCACCTAAACATACTGTTCAAACTCAGCCTTTCCAAAGTCTACAAGCCCATAGAGTGGCGCACAACAACAGTTATTCCACTGCCAAAGATGGAGCCAAAACAGACCCCAGGAACTATCGCCCTATAAGCCTGATAAGCTTGGTCTGCAAGGCTATGCAGCACATCATCATGGATCTCATTAACAGAGACATTGGGAACCTCCAAACACTGGACCCTACCCAGTTCGGCTTTATTAAGGGCTGAATATGCTTCCTAAACCTGGTGGACTTCTTTGAGACAGTTACCAAGGCTATAGATGAGGGAAAGGTGGCCCACACAGCCTACCTAGACCTTGCAAAGGCCTTCAACGCCATTACCCATTCTGGTATTATAGACAAGCTCACCAGCCTGAACACAAGCACCTACGTCATGAGATGGGTTGTGAACTGGCTCACGGACAGAACCCACATGGTAAGAATTGCGGGAGCTAGGTCTGACTCTAAATCGGTTACAAGTGGCTTTTCCCAGGGCTCAGTCCAAGGACCCCTCCTGTTCGGCATATACTTCTCAGAGGTACAGGCAAGCACAGGAGGACTATGGCTGACAAAGTTCACAGATGACTGCAAACTAGGAGCTATAATTGACTCTCTGGCTGACACAGACATCTTCCAAAAGGGTCTCACTGAGACAGATACCTGGTGTCAAAACCATGGCCTAAATGCTAAAAAGTGCATAGTCACCCCCTCTGGAAAAAATAAAATACCCACAAATTACCACATAGGTGGTAACCCCCTAAATACGGAAGATGAAATAAGGGATCTGGGGACCCAAGTAAATAGTAATCTCTCCATTGATAATCACATTGCCAAAGTGGTTAGAAAATCCTTCTATGTGGCCCACCTAATCACAAAAGGGTTTGAATCCAGATCAAAAGAGGTCATTGTGCCCCTCTACACATCACTCATCAGACCCATCATAGAGTACAACACCCCATTTGGGATGTACCTTACAAGACACCTGCAACAGCTGGAAATACCACAGAAGTACCTCATCAAGAGGATCACTGGCCTCAAACAGATGCCCTATGCAGCTCGACTGAAGAAACTCCAGCTGTATTTGGTTGCAGACTGTCTACTCAGAGGTGATCTCTGCCTGATATACAAGGCCATGTCCAACCCAGAATTGATGGACATGCTCCACCTAAAGAAAACCATATCCCCTCGAGCCACACACTCTAGGTATCTAAACCTCACCTCAACAATAAATAGGATGTGCTGGAGGGATATATTCCTGTCCCAGAGACTTCCCATGCTCTGGATCAAGATTCCAATCTTCTTTAGGCAGAGCTCCTCACTAACACTCCTCAAGAGAAACCTTGACGAGTGGATGGGAAACAGGAAGTTTACCATGGGGATCACTTCAGTGGCTCTGCTGGACAGAGGCACATGGAACTAATCTAAGGGGGCAGCGAAAGCCAACACATTCTGGCTAGGCTTATAAATGCTTTTGGGCAGATAGCCTAGTACCTACGTATGAACTTATGGATAATCTCGGATGCATTATGCTGAGTAACTAGCCTGGAAGTGTGGATATCCTTAATGAATATGGACATACCTCTGCCTTTAGTGTTTCAGTCCAGGTTAGGTGGCCAAAAGGTGTGGCATGAATTATAGCCTAGTAATGCAGGGGTGCTCTCTGGAGGCTTGAACCAGGTCTCTGTCACTGCACAGAGTTTGATGTTCTCCATTTTAAGGAGTGCCTCGAGTGAGTGCATTTTGAGGTTTAGACTTCAAGCATTGAGCAGCATTACCCTCAGATTTTGCTTGCTTGTACCTGTTACTGTGGTGAATTTATCATTTGAACCTTGCCTAAAAAAAGGCACTATAGGGGTGGCAAGAGCCGTACCCAGTATCTGGAATCCCGAGGGTGACAGGTGCAGGCCATCTCTGGCAAAGCATCCTGGTCTGTCGATCATGTCATCCCAGGCAGACAGATACTGGATCCCCTTAGGATGACACCAGAAACTTAGCCAATTGTTGAAGTCAATCATTTTGTCCTTGTACTGTGGTATCATTCTGGGTTATGGCAGGATGCTACTCAGGGCTGGGGTCATACCTACCTGGGCTACAAGATCGAAGAGCTCCTCCATGTCTCCTTTCATGTAGTCCAAGGAGGTACATCTCAAGTCATTCACACCAACATGGACAATGACAGAGTCATATTTGTACTTGTTGTGGAGTGACCTGAGTGCGTGCGTTATGTGGTAGATCCTGGTACTCAACAGGCAGCTGACAGTAACTTTCTCCTTGTTTAGCCTGGTGAGTGGAACATCAGTGTGCCTGACTATAGAATCAGCTATGACTTAGAGTGTTGGGTATGTTATTATGCATTATGGGCTTTGGTTGAGTGGCACACTGAGTTTGTGGGCTATGTGTCATTTGTGTTGTGTTGGGGGTGGAGGTTGCTTGCATTTCTGTATATATAACCAAAAATACACCGAGGTACCACACAATAGCGTCTTTATTGCACAAAAAATAAGAACAGTTTTGTGTAATAAAGACGCTATTGTGTGGTACCTCGGTGAATTTTGGTTATATATAGTTCTGGTTTTGTGCACCTGGGTTTTACCTGAAGCCGTTTCTCTTTTTATGCTTGCATTTCTGCTTTGGAGGGCTCTGTTGCTTGGGCAGATTTTTATTGAGAGTCTCCGCAAATGTAGGTGTATGGTTTGTGTTTCTATGTGTGTGTTTTGGTGGTGTAGGTTTTGAGGGACTATGTGATGAGTGTGGTGTGGGGCAAGTGATTACCTTCTCCTCTTGACTGTCTAGTCCAGTCTTGGGTGAAGAGAGCTTTGCTTCCAGTTTGGTTATATAAGTGCATCTCCCACAGGCTGTAGTGTTGGGTGGTAGGAGGAGAGGGTTGCCTGTGTACATGAGGCAATTGCTGCATTGCCTCAAGATGCCCAGATTCATCAGGTAGACAGGAGAAAACACCGGGAGCTGTCCCTTAGACATGCCTGGATATGTGCTTATTTATTAAGTACTAAAAATTTTAACTTCTTATTCTTTCTCTTACTTCTGTCCATTTAGCATCTTTGGTAACCCAAAGGAAAGTCATAACTCACACCAAAAAACAGTGCGTCTATTCCAGTAGCAATAAAGGCTCTCCTCCGTATACAAAGACCAATAGTAAACACAATGTATTCTCCAAAGTCTCGGACTACAGACAATAGTCCAAAAGAAACGATATATAAAAAACTAGATTTATTGACGTAAATTGAACGCTGAACATACAAATTAAACGAACAGATTAAGCCCTTTCATCTCCTTCACGGAGACTTCATCAGAATCTGTTAAAACAATACATCCTACATTTAAATACCATTCAAATACAATAATTAATTGTTTAATTAATTCCTTATTGGCTGGCTATTTAATTACTGCAAGTTTTAACCATTAATGGTGCAGTATAAAAAATACTAATACATACAAACATTTTAAAAAAACATAAGAATTGAATTCATAATATAGATTGATAAAACAATGGAAATAATTTGTTACAAAATTGAATTAAAGTGTATATGGAGAATACATTGTGTTTACTATTGGTCTTTGTATACGGAGGAGAGCCTTTATTGCTAATGGAATAGATGCATTTAGCATCTTTGTTATGTCCCACAGGATCTTCATAGATGTTTCTCCAAAATGTATCTATTTCTTCTTTTTTGGTGGTTCAGTTTCTTTTGCCTTGTTTCCCAGTTCTCTATAAAACATTTTTGGGTCATCAATAAATTAATGGGTGATGCTCTGAATAATGAAATATCCTCTTCTAATGTTTCACTACCCTGCAATCAGCAGGGATTGAAAGTTAATGATGTATTAGGAGCAAGACCTAAATTGAACAGTAATTTTACACCTGTTTCTACTACTGATATTCTTCCTTTAAACCTCCCGCTTCTATACAAAGCCAGAGCTCCTGCGCGCTCAATAAGCAGAGGCAGAGGAAAGAGAAAATTTTCGGGCGAAACCCCGGAGGCACGGCGGAAAACCAGGAACTGAATACTTTGTTTTTCAACCTCACTTCCTCAGAGTTTACAGCAGATGAGCAATCTCTCCTTAATAAAGGCTTGTCCTTTATTCCTTCCAGGGGAAGTGAACTTTCAGAAACGCTGATAGCTCTTCGTCTTTTTGCAAGGAGACTTTCACTTAAGGTACTGTTTTTTGACTCTACATGCAATGACTTTGCGTATACATCCCATGTATGCAAAAGAAAGAGTTTGTTTATGCCACCTTTGCACAACATGGTTGAATGTTTTGTACGTTCCTGTGAACATGATTTTTATACATATTATAAAGATAAGAAGCACAAGGGTGTATATGTTAATTTAAATATCAATCAAAAACATTGTCTTGATAGCTTTTGTAGCAATGATGATATTACATTCAAACCTGCTGATAAAGGAGGAGGGGTGGTTGCCATGGACACCTCCCTTTATGTTGGGTTGATGCACGATATGTTGAACAATGACTCAGCTTATAAAATGATAGATAAATCGACAGTGGATTCTTTAGTAAGGGAGGTGCATGACACAGTTTATGACCTTCTGATGTGTCAATGCATAGATAAAAGTTTATATGATTTTTTGTTGGTAGATTCTCCTTTAATACCAATAATTAAGGGTCTCCCAAAAATACATAAAGGTTTGCACCCACCTCCTCTACGCCCTATAGTCTCAGGTAGGCATTGGGTGACAGAGAATGCTTCGATTTTTGTACAGACTAAGTTAGGTCCTTTGGTTAAGTCGATACCCACAATTCTGAAGGATTCCTATGGACTATTACATGATTTAAAACAAGATCCCCTATGTAAAAATATACAGAAGAATACTCTAATGGTGACATTGGATATTAGGAATTTGTTTACAAGCATTCCAAATGATTTTGGCTTGGAGGCCATTAGGGAATGTCTACATGTACATGGAACATTGGATAATGCTGACCAGATGCTAGTCTGTAGTCTGTTAGATATGGTGCTAAACAATAATATTTTCCTTTTTCGTGACCAGATTTATGCACAAACATGGGGAGTGGCCATGGGCACTCCCTGTGTGAATGCATATGCAAATTTAGTTATTTATCAATGGGAAAGGAGATTCATCTTTGATAATGAGAGGTTTGAGAATGTAATTCTATATAGGCGTTTTGTATACGACATCCTTTTGTTTTGGGACAATGATATAGATTCACTGCATGAGTTTGTCGCCTATATGGAATCTACAACCTCATTTCTAAAATTTACTTTTGAATACTCATTAAATTATGTAAATTTTTTGGATATTACTCTCATCAAAGATGGTAATAATGAAATTACTACAACATTATATAGAAAGCCATGCTGGAGGAATGGAATCCTTCATTTCGATAGCATGCACCCTCGCTATGTTTTTCGAAACGTAATAAAAGGGCAGGTAACAAGAATTTCCAGACTTTGTAGTAAGCAGGAGGATATATATACTTTGGTGGATTATCAAAAGAGTTGTTTTATTAATAGAGGCTACCCTGCAGCTTTAGTGGAGGATTTAATTTCGTCCACACTTGGGACTCCTGTATATGGTAAAAAAGCGGGTTTTAGCTGTCATTTTAAGAGGAATGAAGTGAGATTGCCTTTTAGTATCAAATATACGAATGACATACAACACATCATGGGCATTGTGCAAAATAATTGGAAAATTCTTCTTCTTGATTCAACCTTGTCACGGTTAGTGGGTGAAAGACCTGTTTTTAGATTTAATAACAGCCTGAACCTAAAGAGGTTGCTTTGTAATGACAAAATGAATATTCAGTAGTTGGACATTAGGTCATGTTATAAGAAGGGTACATATCCGTGCACCAGATGTAGCATGTGTAAATATATATCAAAGATTCAGATATTTGAAGTACCAGGTATAAATACAACTTTCACACCCACGTTTTATGCTACATGTAATTCGAATAACATCATCTATTTAGCCACCTGTGATTCATGTGATGCATGTTATGTAGGCATGACTTCAAGGAGGCTTAAAGATCGCATGTATAATCATGTTTATGAAATAAGGAAGGGGAATACCAATAATGCATTGGCCAAGCATTGTCAGCAGTTCCCCTAACATCTTTTTAAGTTCAGGGTTATTCAGATTGTACATAAAAATAAAAGGGAAGGAAATGTCATGGGATCTCTTGAATTCCATGAATTGAGGTGGATCCTAAACTTTAGATCTCATGTTGAACCTGGTCTGAATTCAGCGGTTAGTATTCGACCAGCTTTATTAGGAGATGGATGAACTTTCCACTTCGTCCACCTTTGTTTAGTCTTATTTTGCTTTGTTCAGTGTAGCTTTATCTCAGCTTATTTTGTTTTATTTTATTTCATTCTGAATTTCATATTTTTAAGTATTTATAACTTAATGAAAGCATTATATGAGCAATGAATTGATAGTATAAGCATCAAATTAACATTGCATACAAAATGTTAGCAATAGTAATATGTATGAATCAATATTTATACATTTATTCATTTTATTTTATTTTATTTTGTTATTTTCCATATTTTCATTTTAGATTTTATATGTTCGTAGTGTTTGTAATTTAATGAAAGCTTTACACAAATAAATTTAATAGTATAAGTATTATATATTGCTCCCAATAAGTTAGTAATAGTATTGCGTATGTATTAATACTTAGATATTTACTCATATATTTATTTATTTGTTTTGCTGTTTTTATTTATATTGGTTTAATGTTTTATGATTCAATAAGAAATAGGTAGACCTTTGGATTTGATGTTGAGATATGAAACTGATATAAATACCTAGGTTGAGCCATATAAACTGAATACGATGCTTGCCTTTGCAAATGGAATATTCTCTTTTGCTGCCTTTGTAATAGGTATATATATATAAAAAAGTCATGTATATTTAAACAGCTTTTGCTCACTTAAAATTTGATGTTATCTGGTGCTATCCTTTTAAATGATTTAATTGATTATTCTAATTGATGCTTTAGATTGAATAATTGGGAGTGTTTTATATATTTAAGCACTGAGTTTTAATTAATTAATGTAACCTGATTAAGCGCGCCATGGTGGTGCGTGAAAGCACTTGTTCCTTTTGTTAAAACAAATTGCTTTTATTCATCGTGGTGGTTCCTTGCAGTTTTCTACATGTTTGTGTTTTGGTGATGTAGGTTTTGTGGAACTATGTGATGAGTGTGGTGTGGTGCAAGTGATTACCTTCTCCTCTTGTCTGTCTAGTCCAGTCTTGGGTGAAGAGAGCTTTGCTTCCAGTTTGGCTATATAAGTGCATCTCCCACAGGCTGTAGTGTTGGGTGGTAGGAGGAGAGGGTTGCCTGTGTACATGAGGCAATTGCTGCATTGCCTCAAGATGCCCAGATTCATCAGGTAGACAGGAGAAAACACCGGGAGCTGTCCCTTAGACATGCCTGGATATGTGCTTATTTATTAAGTACTAAAAATTTTAACTCCTTATTCTTTCTCTTACTTCTGTCCATTTAGCATCTTTGGTAACCCAAAGGAAAGTCACAACTCACACCAAAAAACAGTGCGTCTATTCCAGTAGCAATAAAGGCTCTCCTCCGTATACAAAGACCAATAGTAAACACAATGTATTCTCCAAAGTCTCGGACTACAGACAATAGTCCAAAAGAAACGATATATAAAAAACTAGATTTATTGACGTAAATTGAACGCTGAACATACAAATTAAACGAACAGATTAAGCGCTTTCATCTCCTTCACGGAGACTTCATCAGAATCTGTTAAAACAATACATCCTACATTTAAATACCATTCAAATACAATAATTAATTGTTTAATTAATTCCTTATTGGCTGGCTATTTAATTACTGCAAGTTTTAACCATTAATGGTGCAGTATAAAAAATAGTAATACATACAAACATTTTAAAAAACATAAGAATTGAATTCATAATATAGATTGATAAAACAATGGAAATAATTTGTTACAAAATTGAATTAAAGTGTATATGGAGAATACATTGTGTTTACTATTGGACTTTGTATACGGAGGAGAGCCTTTATTGCTAATGGAATAGACGCATTTAGCATCTTTGTTATGTCCCACAGGATTTTCATAGATGTTTCTCCAAAATGCATCTATTTCTTCTTTTTTGGTGGTTCAGTTTCTTTTGCCTTGTTTCCCAATTCTCTATAAAACATTTTTGGGTCATCAATAAATTGCTTAGTTTGTACTTTTCCTTTATATTTATCTGCATATCTTCTAAGTTTTTCTGCCTGTGCTGATAGTTTTAGTTTATTATTTGCAATAGGTATGATGGATCCTGTTTTGTTCTGATACTTCACGTTGATTTTTTCATGTCTTTATTTGTTTCTGAGTATTTTTGTTGATCTGATCCCTCTTCTATACCCTTCACCAGTGACACTTCTTGTCTCAATTGCTTTATAGTTTTCTCTATTTGATACGTATAGGATGGCATTCAATTTCACCCCTTCCTTTCCCCTACTACCCTATGTTTCTGTGGTAAGACTTTATCTGTTATTAATTTAAACTGCACAATAATATTGCCTATTTACTTCTGTTATACCTAATGACTCTATGTTGTTGTGTTGTGTCTTTCGGCTTTTCCTGGTTAGTAGTCACCACAGCAGAACTCTGGTCTGCTAATGACTGGCAGTAGATTTTTACGTGCCGAGTTGCCAGCTCTGACGCAAAACCTTCAACGAAGGTACGCCCATTCACGCATGTCTCCACACAGAAGACGCTCTAGCTGATAATCGAACAGGACAGTATCTTACTGTGAGGCAACAATGCTACCGCAGCACCACCACCGCAGCGTCACCTCATGACCCTATGTCATCATTCATCATCATCATCATTCCCTTTTTCCCATTTACATGGGGTCGGGGTATTGTATTAACTGTCGTCAACTCTCTCGATTCAGTGCCACTCTCCTGCCTTCTTCAACACTCATGCCTGACTGTTGCAGATCTTTTTTCACACAATCCATCCACCTCTTTGCTGGATGTCCTTGCTTCCTCTTACCTTCTTCCTGTCTGTCCCAAATATCCCTCACCAGTTTGCCTTCTGCTTTTCTACACATGTGCCCATACCATCGTAATCTGTTTTCTTTGATCTTTTCTGCAATTGGAGCTACTTTGGCTTCTGCTCTTATGTCCTCATTTCTTTGCCTGTCCTGCAGTGTGCATCCTACCACCTTTCTCAGGCACTTCATTTCCATCACCTCTAGCTTCTTCAACTGTTCTGCCTTTACTGCCCAGGTTTCTGTACCATACAGTAGTACTGGTCGCACCACTGTCTTATACACCTTACTTTTCAGCTTCTTTGGCATTCTTCTGTCATATACTACACCTGCTACTCTATGCCAGTTGGCTGCAGCCCCTCTGATTCTAGCTTTGACCTCTTCATTCAGACTACCCTTCTCCTCAACCACCCCTCCCAGATACTTGAAGCTGTTTACCTGTTCCACTATCTTCCCATCTATCTCTATTCTCAGCTTCTTCTGATTTCCCCAATCTGCTGCCATTACCACTGTCTTATCTGTGCTTAGTTTCATCCCATGTGCCTTCAGATTTGCATTCCATTCACCTATCCTTTGCTGAAGTTCTAGATCAGAGTCTGCCTGTACTGCCACATCGTCTGCATACAGCAGCTTTGTTGCTCTGACCCCTCCAACCTGTTTGCTGATGTAGTCCATTACCAGTATGAACAGCAGTGGGCTCAGAGCTGAACCCTGGTGTACACCCACTCCCACTGGGAACCCCTCAGTGAGGCCAAACACTGTTCGTACATGAGTCAGTGGGTCCTTGTACATAGCCTGCATTAATTCTACCAATGTTTCTGGGACTTCAAACCACCGCAGTACTGCCCAGATCAGCTTTCTTGGGACCTTGTCATATGCTTTCTCCAAGTCTAGGAAAGCCCAGTTTGACTCTCTCCTCTTCTCTAGTTTCTTCTCAAGTATCTGTCTCAATGCAAACATCGGGTCAATTGTGCTACATCCTGATCTGAATCCAAACTGTTCAACTCCCATCTTACATTCTACTATTCTGCATATCCGTTTATCAATCACCCTCTCCAGAACTTTCATACAATGTGGTAGGAGTTTGATGCCTCTGTACTGTCCACAGTTGTGGATGTCCCCTTTGTTCTTGTACACTGGCACGAGTATGCTTATTCTCCAGTCATCTGGAATATGCCTTTCTCTCCACACTGCAATTAGTACCCTCAGGAGCCATTTCTCCCCTAGCTCACCCAGCATCTTTATCATACCTGCTGTGACCTCATCTGAGCCTGCTGCTTTCCCTGACTTCATTTTCCTTAGTGCTGCTCTTACTTCTTCTAAGCTGGGCTCCTCTTCTACTCTCATTGTAGGCTGTTTCTGGGGCAGTACCACTTCTGTGGGGTTTTCCTTCATTCAGAAGCTGCTGGAAATACTCATTCCATCTGCCTTTGATGTCCTGTGGGCTGGTAAGCAGGTTGTTGCTGGAATCCCTTATGAAGGGTGTCTGACTATCTTCTTTATCTTTCTGTCTTTGCCTTGTGACCTGGTATAGTTTCTTTGTGCCCCTTACTGAGTCACTTTCTGATAGAGTGCCTCTGATGCCCTATTCTTTGCTATTGCAACTTCTTTCTTAGTTTCTTTGTTAGCCAACCAGTAGTCCTTCCTAGCTTGGTCAGTCTTTTCAATCTCCCACTTCTTCCTGCACTCCTTCTTTCTTTTGATTACTTCCTGCACTTCTGCATTCCACCACCAGCTTTCCTTATGTACCTTATTTCCATACCTGGCTCGGCCACATATCTTTTCTGTAGTCCTAACACATGCTGTTTTTAGGCGCTGCCACTCTTCTTCAACTCCACCTATTTTCTCCTCTTCATGGGGTGCTAGAGCCCTGAGTAATTCTTTGAACTGCTGTACTTTCTCTCCAGTCAACTTCCAGGTCTTCAGCCTGGTCTCTGTTGACCTTAGAGCCTTCTCTGACCACTGCTTGCAGCTGATTGTGGCAACTACTGGTTTATGCTGTGAACCGACTGTTTCACTGGGGATGACTTTGCAATCATGGATTCTACCCCAGTGCCTTTTCCTTACTAGGAGGAAGTCTACCTGAGTTGCATGTTGGCTACTCTTTTATGTGATCTTGTGACTGTCTCTCTTTCTGAACCATGTGTTGGCTACTATCAAGCCATTTGCCAGACAGAAGTCTAGAATGGCTTCTCCTTCTTTATTCCTATTGCTCCACCCATGTGGACCCAGGCAGTCCTCATATCCTGTTCTGTCTGTCCCGATATGTGCATTTAAGTCACCCATTATCAACACCTCATGACTCTATGTGAACAGTCCTAATTACTGTGTTCATTTGTTTCATCAGACTTCTAACTTTTTGGGTCTTATTGACTTTCTGTTGTCTGTCTCTTTTATTGATCGCAATATGTCTGCCCATCTATATTAAATCAAGCAACTCTTCTTTTAGATCATTTTCGTCTAAACTTGAGGGCACATTCTTTGTACTCCATTTTCTGCAGGCATTCTATAGAAAGTTCCGTAGTGTCTTCTTGTGCCCCATTTTCTTCAGTTTCATCCTGTGTCATCTGTTACTCTTTCATATGAGAACTCATTGGCCTGTCACTCCACAATACTGACTGTGTCAGAGTTGCCACAGTTACCTGTTCCTTCCCTTGTTGTGCAACTCCAACTGAACTTTTGTACTGGTTTTCTGTGGAAGGCTCCAAAATATCTTCATATAGCAACTGATCAAATGTTTCCTGCTCCACGGGTTTCTCCTTAATTTGGGGATTTATTCCTCTATCCTGCTGTGATGTCATCAAAATAAGATTTTCTATACTAGATGTGTCCAACCCGTGGCCCGTGGGCCACATGCGGCCCTCAGAGCTCTTCCATGTGGCCCGCAACCTTTAGTTGCAACTTCAGTGTAAAAACACTTTTTTCATTTGGATTTCATGCCAGTGATCTGTGACCGCAAAGTGCGCATACGTCAAAGCACCCTTCCCATTTTCACGCTGAGGAATCAGAGTGTGTGTGTTCGCGCTGAAGAGGATACCAAATAACAGCACCAGCTGCTTTCCTTATTGGACAAAAATGAATCGTTGTCAGCATCTGATTGTGCTGCAGACTAATAAGCATATTTCTTAGTGTGTGTGTGTGCAGAGCATATAGGTTCATAGGTTGGTACTAGGCTATCAAACCTAGGGCCTATACAAGCCTAGCCAAACAATTACCTGGCTATTTCTTCCCACAATATTTACTTCCCTGGACCACTGTCTAGCAGGGCGACTGATGTGATCCCTGGGGTGAATTTCTTATCTCCCATCCAATCATCAAGGTTCCTTTTGAAGAGGGCCAAGGAGGCACTCTGCTTGACATGTATGGGCAGTCTATTCCAGAGTATGAGGAGTTTCTGGGTCAGGAACCTATCCTTCCAGCGTGTTTTGTTCATTGTGATGACAAGGTTTAGACCCCTGGAGTGTGTGGCTCTGAGGGATTCGGATTTCTTTAAGTGGAGCATGTCCAACAGCTCAGGGTTTGACATGGTCTTGTATGTTAAGCAGAGATCGCCTCTAAGTAGATGATATGTCACTGAGTTTAGCTGTAGTTTTTTTTAGACAGTCAGTATATAGCATCTGCTTTAGTGAGGTATTTCTGTGTCCTTTCCAGCTGTTGCAGATGTCTTGTGAGGTACATACCAAATGGGGCATTGTACTCTATAATAGGTCTAATGAGGGATGAGTACAGTGGGACAATGACCTCCTTTTTTCTGGATGAAAAGATATTTCTTTGTAGCAGCACTGGAGTTGTGGTTGGTTGCATGTTGTTAACATCTACGATTTTTGCAACTAGTTTAGCTGATGTATTATGAAGCCTGTGGGTCTGTAAGTAATTTGAGCTGCAGCAAGTGATGGTGCCTTCATTAACTGAACGGTTTAGATGTGCATCTGTCCAGACCTGTCCAGCATTTCTGAGTGGGGGTGAGATATTTGTACACTTCTCCTGATGACACTTGTTCCCTGTTCTGCACGTTCATTTTCTTTATTGTTGTTTCCATTGTAGTACACAAAATTTGCCTCCCTTTACTTTTGTGTTATCATCATCATTATTCTTGGCCTTTGGTGTAAAAATGTGTGATTGTATATCTGTCTGGGGTTTAGATCATTAAATAACACCTGACATTACAGTTTTATTCCCAAAAGTGCATATCAGAACATATCCCCGTGTATTCTCCAATCTTTAAGCAAAAAAATGTTAATACTTTGTTTCTCAGAAAGTGGCTGTTTGAGGTTTCATTTCTAACTGTAGACATACAAGGTTGTAACTCAGATGTGGTATGCCAACACCAGTGGTATGAAACCTTATTAATTTTAGTGGGGAGTGCAATAGCAAACAGTTTGTAATTTTTTATCCCATATGGGAGGATTGGCATAACTTGACTGTTAGTATATAATTTCTGCTAGGGATTGTAATTAACCAAGATATGTTATTTGCACTCATATGTCTCACTTTATTTCCTCCAGTGTGTGAAATGAATATTGAATAGACGATAAAATTAATGACAAACTCCCCACTCTAATGGCCAGTAGGTTTTATGTCCCTACTGTTTCTGTGATGTATGAAATGACCTTGTTTTAATGGAGGAAAAGTGGAGAACTCTGTAGTTAAGATTTTTGCCACATTTCTAAAAGCAGACATTCTTGATTTATTGGGTCCTCCACGAACATGCTTAGATAAACTCACTTCTCCAAGGTTCAAGACTATCTGCGTGTAAACAGAGTAATATGGAAGTGAAATACTGGCTACCCTTCAAATGGTTTAGCAGTGTGAAAGAGCGACAGACTGTGGGAACAGATATGGCCACAATATCCATAACTTACATTTTCTGTAAGAAGGTGCACTTACATTGCTATATGAAAGCTAAAACTAGTGGCACACTGCTGGTTCTAGTTCAGGTACCACTGTGTGTTTTACTGAAGTTTTTGGAGATTTTCTTATTTAGAAATACATTTAAGGTGTATTGGGACAAATCAGAAATATTAGATATGTAATTTTGCAGAATATAATATTGAATAGATAAACCCTAACAAATTGATTTGTGTGTAGACATCGTTTTAAGAAAACTTTCTACCCTGAATATGTAGATATTTGTTCTGCCATTTTTGTAAAGGGAGCATCATTTATTTTAATTTAAAGTTTTTGATACAATTAACATCATGTCTAGGTGCACAGCAGTGATCTGATTTAATACTAGTGGGTGTGTGTGGCCCAGTTATGTATACCTGGGGGCTAGTTTTATTTAGGCTCAAACCCTGTACTTTAGGTACAAGGAACAATAGCTGGAATCCTCCACCCACACCACCACTTGTGATTTTAGGAGTTGAGTGAGGATTTTACAAGGAGTTGAGAGCTTCAGGGGAAGAGAAGTTTAGTGCAGCTTATGCCAAATATACCTGTGTTGTTAGTAGCACGGCAGGTCGTATACTTGTTTTTGATGTAGAAGGCTGTGGGTTCTACTCCCACAGTATGCAGATGGATCACTGATACTGTACTGTGTTGTACCTTAAAGGGAGTGGGTGCTGCAGTTCTGTGAATGTCCTCCTCTGGAGAATTTACCTAGTAATTATGAGCCTGTTATCAGTTTGCCATCCATTCCCTATTGCAATATTACTAGCTTCTGTGTGGAGTCTGCATGTCCTCCCCGTGGTTGGGTAGCTTTCGAAAGACATGCATGGGTAAATGGGCGTGCCTTTGTTGAAGGTTGGGTGTCGAGCTGGCACCTTGGCGTTTCATAAAAATCTACTGCCAATCATTAGCGGACCGGAGTTCCGCTGTGGCGACCCCTTACCGGGAAAAAGACAAAAGACAAACATTACTAGCTTATTATTTTTTTAATGTAACATAGGCAATTTATTCTTCAAGAGTAACAGGCACTTTATTTCTAGATGAAATATAAAGTTGTTTGCTGTTAGCAACCTCTTCATTAGTTACAGCTCCCTTTAAAGTGGAATTATTATGACTTTACTCAGAGATTTTGCATGTTTACTGATATTGGTGGATTGTAATGACAGAGGTTTGAGTGGACTTTTATGATTGAAATTTTCTGAAATTGGTAGTTTTGTCACTATTAGTTCATACATTTTGCTTCATTGCTTACTAGAAGACTGTTCAAAACTACAAATATAAAGGACATTCTAACAAGTGGTGCTGTATTATACAAGGAATATAATTTAATACAATCAGTAAGGTGAGTCAAAGAACACATACATATATGCATGTCCCTAAAAATGTGTGCAAGGAGTCTGTGATTTAAAAACAACCCAAAGGTAAAAGTAATCCTCTACTGGCCAGATGCATTTCTTTGAATGTGAGTTTTAATGCTGTTTTTTCAGTTATGTTTCTTGACTACAAAAAAATAAATAAATAATGAAGCATATTTTACTCTTACGTGTCTTTATGGAGCACAGGGCTGTACTGCAGGTGTATGGGACCTAAAGGACATAGGCTTCCAGTACAGGTGACTCTGAGAAGCAGCAGTAACAGTGGGTGCAGTTGTGGGTATAATGTCAGTATTTTGACAACATGGTTGAGATAATCTATGAGGATGCCTAGGAACTTTAGCAAGTTTTTTTCCCACCTCAGTATATGTTAGACTACTGTTATAGTGCTGTAGTTATATACAGTTTTCATAGAGTTGTTTATTTTCTTAAATACAGACTAATTGGAATAATGGTTATGGCCTTTGCCTCCTATGCATAAGGTACAAGCTTTGATCCTGACCTCCAGCTAATGCCTCCGTTTGCATGTTCTTCCTGTGTCTCTGTGATTACACATCTGAGCGGACTGTGGTCTTGTCCAAGTCCCTCATCACTGATTGCATGCTTAGAACATTGTTATTAATGTGATAACTTGTGCGGATCACTCTCCCCAAAGAGGATGATGATGCATTTTTTTGGCATTTAGCTTGAGGACATGTTTCTGGCACCAGCCATTTGTTTGAGTGAGACCCTCTTGTAGCTTATTCAGAGTTGTTTTATTAAGTCAGTAATGTGAATTCTTTACTTTATTGTAAATTTGTTGGCTTATTTTTATGGATTATAGTATTGTATGACTGCTAATGTTGACATTTTACATACTTGGACTACTGGAGTGTTTTCCCAGGGAGAACTGGTAGTGCTGTAGTGAATAACTAAGATGGCAGTGGTAGCGTGTGCCAGTTTTTTCTTTGCAAGTGAATGAATTTCCTTAGGTATCATGCAAAATAAACAGTGTTTAACTTGATGGTAGGGCTGGAATTAGGGTATTGAAAGCTACCATCCTTGTACCAGTAAGAAAATGTTGCTTACCAGTTTATTTGTAAAAAAAAAAAAAAATATTAACTAAGATATTAGAGTTCTAAGCCACTCAAAACAAAACCAACCAGGGCAAAAACTGTTAAAAGAAAAAACTCAACTTTTGTGCCAATAAACCACACTTGAATAACAATAAAATTCTTTCAATAACTAAGCGCTTTCACCAAACACAGTTGGCTTCATCAGAGTTAATGAGAGTAGAAAAAAACACACTTTTAAATACTTTGTATAATGCATCTTTTAACTAATAAACTTTGTTTAAAATAATTGTCATGCATATTAATGAGTATAGTTGACATTCATTCAATCTTTCCCCTCCCCAAACAAATATTTTGAACTGTAAAAAACATAAACAATCCCCAGGATTTACTAATCATCCACGCAGGACTAGTCTAGTCCTGCAAGGAAGTGGCCACTTAGGGGCAGGACGGCAGTGCGCCATGCATATTAATGAAGGCATGCTGCCCGACCTCTTAGGCATACACAGAGCATGTACGAGTGCAGGGAGCGTGTCTGAGAGCAAAGCACTCAGAATAAACACGCCCCTGCAAAGTAGAACAGCAGAAAGTGGAAATAAATGAGTGAGACGCTCATAGGTATCTGCATATCCCCACCAACAGTCCCCCATGCGCACAACAGCAACAAGACATAAAGATGAAGAGAAGAAACCCCCATATTGTTGTCTAAAGCTCTGAATACAGCTAACCATAGGTGAGCGAGTATGCCCATTATTCAGGCATGATGAAAGCAGCCCAAAAGGCTGAAGAGGATAACAAGGATGATACATGCAAATGAAGCATGTCATCAATAGTGTAGTGGGCAGAGCGTTCGCCTAATGGGCAGGCATTCCCAGTTCGAGTCCCAGCACAGCACAGTTTATTTTACATGGCAAAGCATGGTATAAGCAATATTTGAAATGCAAATCCCACAAAATAACATAATTTTTAGGAACAGGAGTACTGCAGGAAATGCACATGTGAAGAGTTAGTATTATAATGAATAAGCCAGCAGTAAGCAGGCGTAAGCACAGATAAGCAGTAGTAAGCATATACAAGCACTAGTAAGCATGTGCAAGTGCATTTGCGCAGGGTTAAGCACTGCCGACACAGATTAAGCACAGGAGAAGCTAACTGGGTGTAAGACACTGTGACTGGAAGTCAGCAGTGCTTACCTTCATGCAAACCCGCTTACAACTGCAAGAAAGTGCCTTAAGCACACCATATCCACCAGCCGGTGTTCTGCCCAGCAATAAAACAAACAGCTTCTGCAAGGCCGAAACCCAGGACCATACACACCATACACAAAACGAGCTACTACTAAAGCCATTCCAGATATGCAGAAATTGTACATTGTCAGAAACATAACCCCAGCCCAGTCATGCAACAGTACAGAGAATGTATACCTACAGCTAGATGGGCGTGTGTGTGCAAATATAGTACTATCTAAATGGATACAACATATCTATAGTTGTAGTCATATATATATATATGTATATATATATATATATATATATATATATATATATATATATATATATATATATATATAAATATCCATATATATATATATATATATATATATATATATATATATATATATACACACAAATATATATGTCAACATCTATATGTCCACATATACACAGCAAGTTACACGTATGTCCGCAGATATATGTTTCCGTAGGTATATACGGACATAGTTAGAAATATGTCAGCAAATATATATACCCACAAAGGTATATATCACCAAACATCTGTAGATAGCAATGGTAGATTAACAGACACATATATGTCCACATGCACCGTGCATGGGCTTGAGAGGCCCCAAACAATATACGTTACGTACGAATTTGCATACCCCCAGCCCAGCCAAAAATGTCCGCCCTGTAATACATTACCAAGCTCATTGTATTGTACGTGTGTCATTGAAATAGGGATTTAAATTAGCTCTCTGTTATGTTTCACATGTTTACATCACATCCCCCTCTCCCACACCCACTAGGCAGGCTGAGCAGTACAGACCCATCCAACTAAGGCCATCCCTGACCCATACGTTCATTACTCAAAGTTCTGCTTCCCCCCACCCGCTGCACACATGCAGCCACCATCCCTACCCTGGTTAGTGGCCCTTAGCTACCACACCACCACACATTGCCCTCCCTTCACCCCCACCCGGGACCCATCCTGTATGTTGTCCCGCATTTATGTCACGTTATCAAAAGCTGAAAATAGCGAATGCTATTTCATCGGCTCCAAAACATCTAAACATGAAAATATCAAACATTCATAACAGCGAATTTTTTCCCATGGAAAAAATTTGCTGCTCCAAAACACATACACACAACACAAACACATCAAACAAACAGCAACCACACACATACACTTAAATTCCTACATCTAACGCTACACTAAACTAAACATACACTACTATCTACCCACTTACCTTAACCCAAACCCTAACCCTAAGGTCCATCACTAACCCACACTCACCTAACCCACTCCCTAACCCTAACTCACTTAAACCGCCCCTATCCCTAAAGTCTGTCACTATCGCACACACGCCTAACCAGTGCCCAAACCCTAACTTACTTAACCCGCCCCTAACCCAAACCT